>NC_084823.1:47311049-47568807 GCF_958449725.1 Rosa rugosa | reverse complement strand
CATGGATTTGTAACTGCAAATTAATACTTGTGCTATTCATACTAATTAAGTTAACAGATAGTAGTGCGTAAATTAGATGAGGTTACTTCATCTAAATGTACGGATTTAACAAAAACCTGACAAAGTTATTACATCTATGAAGTTATCAAGCAAAGGGATACACCAAGTTTTCATACATCTAGTAGTACACATGCAAAGGATCTGATTTTTGAAGAAGAAGAAAAATAAACCAATATGAAAGACATGATTCAGAATTCGTACTGCACATATATATAGCAAATTAAACAAAGTATATTAGCAAATATATTCAAGATTCACGTCTAGTAATTAATTGTTCAAATAGAATTATCAAGAAGGAAACCGCTATTGGTACTTGATAAGAATTCCGTACCTTGTTAACATCCATATCGATCAGAAGAAAGAAAGCTAAGAGTCAAATTGTACTTAGTGTTCAAGGAGGAGCACGAGATTCTTGAATGAAGAATCTAGCAACAAAAAATACAGAAGTCATGGTTAATCAAGGATTCAAGGGATCGCCAGAACAAAAAAGAATGGAGAAAGGAACTATATTGATCAAGCAGATCTAATTTATCATACCTCACTAGCCTGTAAACCAAGTTCTTCAAGTTATTAACTGAGCGAATAACAGATACTTCGATCACTTAATAAACAAAACAATTGGATTTGATGAGAAAAAGTTGAAAATGGCATAAAGTTTTCGTTTTCACTCTTGTACATGCAATACAAATGACTGCAAGCTTTGTTGGGTATGCATATGTAGAATATCTCGAACGGTTGGCAGTCTTAAGCATCTGGATTCTATGTAATTATATGTACTAGCGAAGTATGCATGAGGATAAATATATCATCCTGTTTGTGTGTTTAATTGCCAACGGTTATGGAGCTGTGCATTGTTCAGTCAGGCATATATGCATGAAAAATGCGATGGATCATCATCCTCCTTGATATTAATTAATTAAGAATTTGATGTGCTTAATCCAAATTAATTAAGAACTTGATATGCTAATCCAAAATAAATTTCATCCAACTAAGTTTCATGGGTTAAGAAGCTGGGTTTCTGGTTTCTAGGGACATGAACTATATATAGTATTATTCCCATAGTTCTGAAGTTCAGGAGATACAATCATAAATTTATTCAAGGATAAGGTTTTCTTTTTATTATTATCATTATTTTTATTTTTTATTTTTGGTCTCTGAGATTATTATTATTATTTTATTATTATTTATTTTTTTATGAAAATAGGCAACGAGGGGAGAAAGATAATATTGGTTAGTCACTTAGTCCCAAGTAGATGTATAAGAATTCAATATCGATCTATAAATTAATTATCATGAACTGTAGAAATGGTGTAAGTGATATTTTATACGTACGTACATTGTAATATATATGCTATAGATAAGTTAAGGATAAATTTGTTTCATCATGCATGAACTAATAGTTTCTAAAAGAGTCGAGTTTGATTTTATCTGATGTATTTTTAGAAGCATATATTCTCGATAATAGAAGGCATTTAATCCATCTTTTTGCATAATGAATTACAACTACGAATTGCCATTATTAGCTAGTCGTTTTATTTCACTGAGTACGTAATAATTAGCCTCTCGTATGTATACTCTCATATAATACATCATATAAAAGTCACAGCATCAGCTATAGCTAGTCTAGGCCTTCTGTTTGACATCATACAGGTTGATCATAATGTGATGAACTTATGACTTTATTAACTTCGATATAAGGCATTAATGAGGCTAATATATAATTAAGTTCGACAAAATATGATTTTATTTCTTTTGATTATGTTCTTAATTAGATAGAATGTAGCCTGTGTGATGTGAATTGTACTTTGAGAATCTCTTTCGGGATGAAGAAGCACCTCGATGGCTGATTTTCATATTTACATTAAAAAGGTTTATATATTTGAGACTTTGATGATTGAATCGATGAAGTTCGAGATTGCCCGAATGATAATATACACCTTAATTTGTTTGGTTTGTTGTTTTCACTATTCATAATACTCGACTGGTGCTTTTAAAAGATTGTATTCCATGATAATTAATATTCGATCCTGATCCATAATTGGAGTATATATAGTCCTACTGTGCCCTAATTAATTAAACTACAAACGAGATACGTACTTAAAGTTTCTTGGACTCAGCAGTGTCAGTTGTGGCCTTTGAAGCATTGGGAGCTTCTGGGGCAACGGTTGTCTCCGAGGCAGCACTGGTCTGCGCGGCAGCGATCGATGGGTTGCAAATCAGAGATGGACTCAGATGCATCACTCACAACGAATCCTCCGTCGGATTCAACGGCAGTCAGAACTTCAACCCGCACCTAATTAAGTAAATTACACACATATTCGATCTTCACCAGAATCTGAAGAAAGAAACAATTAATAAATTAAGTGGATCTGTAGTGTAAGACAGCAAACTAAACTGCAAATTAAGCTTGTGGATGGGTCAATTACAATGTACGACTGTACGTAGTGACTTGATCTAAACGTAGCAATTAAATTAGGTTTTACTATTTTTCTGAATTCAACAAAAACTGTACAAAGTTATTTACATCTGTGAAGTATGAAGTAATCAAGCCTTTGCTTGATTAATTTCACTACTAGTCTATATTTTATATATACAGTTCACATGCACTCAGGGACGGCAATGGGGCAGGTTGGGGATGGGGACGGCAATGCACTCAGGGACTGCGGTCATTCTCCACCCTATGCCCGCCTTAATCCCTAATAAAATATATTGGGGATTCCCCGTCCCCATCCCCACTAGAGATTAAGAGCATCTTTAGCAGACTCTATTTTTGCTCTTTAGCTATTTGGAGAGCGTGTTTAACTTTTATATATTTTAGCTGCTGCACCAGACTCTTAAATGACTCTCCATTATAACTTTTAGCTATCTCGCTCATAAATATAAAGAGCGAGATGAGGCTCTCTATAATTTAAAACATTCATTTTGAGTTATTTTATGTAATATATATATATATATATATATATATATATATATATAGTATTCATTTAAAAAAAATAATAGAAATTCAAAACTAGCTAAAATAGAGAGCATTGTTGCAGACGTATTTCTAAAGTGGCTAGCTAAAATGACTTTTTAACTACTTTGGCTAAAATTTGACTAAAAAATAGCTAGCATTGCTAAAGATGCTCTAAACCCGCCCCAAATCCCTAATAAGAATTTAATAAATAAACTATTTTTTTTCTTCTCATATTGCCTTTTTTATAATCAAAATCTACAATAAATAAAATTAACATGATTAAATTCATAAATAATAATTCTGTGATTGCAAAAGTCAAAACACCATTAAAGTAAAGTAGTAAATGCATTTTTGATTTATGTTATAAAAAATAAATTTATATATATATATATATACAGGCCCGATCAAGGGCGGACGTCCGTACTGTCGCTAAAGTGCGGACGTCGACGCAGCAGGCGGCGACGGCGGCGCGGGGCTTGCAGGAGGGAGGCCGGAGGCGTCCCGGACCGTTCTGGGCACCGTTCGAGGTCGGAGGAGGTCGGGCTTGCCGGTTTCTGGGCAGCCACCTCACCTGCAACTGCAGGTTCTGTGCAGCACCGCAAAACCCGTCGTCGGCGACTCCACCCAACCGCATACCCCTCCGCACGACCCCTGGCCTCCCTCCGGCAAGCCGCGCCGCGCCGTCGCTGCTCGATCGAGGCCGGAGCAGCGACGTCCGCACTTTTTCTGGGTTGCGGACGTCTGCTCTCGAAAGGCTCTGTGTGTGTGTATATATATATATATATACAGCAGTTCTCCAGTGCGGACGTCCGCAGTTTTTCGATCCGTACGGATTTCCAGTTTTGATACACTTTTCGATCACATTTTCACATCTTAACCGTTCTGTTTTTAGATCCTAATGTATAGATCACCTCTGCAAAATTTCAGCAAATTTGGTGATCATTAAGGCATTCAAAACTGCAAATTACAACAATATATACGAACGGTTCCGGTTCGACAGATTTGGTTCGTTCGTGTAAATTGCAGTTTTGAATGCCTTAACGATCACCAAATTGGCTGAAATTTTGCAGAGGTGATCTATACATTAGGACCTAAAAACTGAACGGTTAAGATGTGAATGTGTGATCGAAAAGTGGGGAAAAACACAAAATCCGTACGTTTTTGCTTAGGTGCGGATATCCGCACCTGAGCAAGATTATATATATATATATATATTGTGTGTGTGTGTGTGTGTGTGTGTGTATTATTGGGCCGGGGTTTGGGGAAGGGGATGACAATACCATCCCCGCCCCATTCCCCATTTGTCCCTGAATTCTCCCCCATTAGGGGCGGGCATCCAATGGAACTCCGCCCTAATGGAGATTTTTGGCATCCCTACATGCACTATGGATCTTGATTAGTTATTAAAGAGAAAAAAAAAAACCAAGAATGGAAAGACCTAGCTGATAATCTTGATATGTTCATGTCAAGAGAATTCATTAGATTAACAGTTGGACCTTTTTCTCCGCCCCTTTGGTATTGTAATTCTGAATCGGGCACGTTTACTTACTTGGAATGAGAGGGAATTATTACAGGGTAAAAACATTCCTGCGTTTACTAACATATAAATGAATAGGAATGATTCCGGGTAAAAGAATTCATGCGTTTACTAACACATGAATGAATTGAAATGGGTGTAGGTCTCACCTTCTTATCAGGAATCGATTCCTGAATACTCAGGAATTTGATTACGAATGGGGGAGATGGGTTTAGGAATCAATCATCCGGAATCAATACCGATTCATTTCTTCTCCCATTCCACTTGTCTCCGATTCATGATTATTTTTCATTTCAAGTAAGTAAACGTATCAAAAATAGAATGGAAGGATGGGCATGAAAGCGGATCTTGTGCCATACCGGCCTCTCTTAAAAACTAATCTCACATAAACTCTTATTCAAAACTAAATTGAAGTAGGATAAACGCTCCAATCAATTAATCCAAAGCAAATTGAGGTATAGAGAAAAGGATCAGAATCCTTCAGCTAGAGTAGCTATATATACATGCCTATGAGTATCTAAATAGCCTCCATGCATTAAGGTCAGATTATTAGTGATATATACTCGCTTCAATCTCTATTACGATCATGAGTGATGAGTCCTTCCAGCATCCCGGAGGAGAGACATTACTTTAGTTTTAAAGCGTCGCAAACAGAAGCAAGAAGACCCCCGAGCACGATAATCCCACCGGAAACGCATCCAATGAAATTAATATTCATAAGGGCAACCGAGATCCATCGTATTGATGATCCAAGCGACATTACTTATGGTGGAACTGTAATCGTATCTGAAGCAAAACTTAATGTCCGTCGCAACTGGATTAGATACGCTAGACATATGCTTAAGGCTCTTTCGGCCATGTTGGTCCCAGAAGATGAGCAGCGGGTTCTAATTCAGAGAATGTATAAAGAATGTGTACCCCTGTGGGTGACAGACATCCCTATTACTGTGGTCATAGCCGACGTGACTGTGCGCGTCTCTTGCGACTTTAGGAGTACTACTACTATTGCGAGCCTTGATATTGTCTTTGATAGGACAAGGGATTTGAGGGAATTAGCAGAATCCATGGAAAGATATGAGCCCAAGTTTATTCCTGCAACCAATTAAGTCGTCCATTGAGGCTTTGGAGAAGGTCACACTCGATAGTTTGGATGAAGCGGCTGCTAGTTTTACATGTGGTATATTTGTCAGGAGGGTTTTGATCAGTTGGAGGCTGTCGAAGAAGAAGAAGATCATGGGGATGTTAAGCCAAGGACGACGATTACTCGCTTGCCCTGCTTACATATCTATCATGAAACTTGCATTGTCCAGTGGCTGAAGATCAGCCACTTGTGTCCCTTATGCCGACACGCACTGCCAACTGTGGAAGTCGGAGAGCAACGAAACCCAGCTTAAGGGCGGCTTTAGTATTTACTTTAATCATGAATATCATTATCAATTATTGCAAAAATTTATTCCAATTTGGTATGTACCTGGACAAGACTTATCTTTACACAGTCAGTTGAGGCTGCTGCAGTCCTTTGTAGCTGTATTACAAATTTTATTTTTGGTTCTTTTAAGGGCTGAGGTTTGTCTAATTGATATGCAATTCACCTATAACTTTTGCATTATAAAGCGGCTGCTGAGAACATAATTGTCTCAAGAGTAAAGGGAAGATAACATCAAGCAAATTTAAGACATGCATCTATGTTGCCTTGCAAAACCATCACATATCATATCAAGCAATTTGTCAATGAAGGTCTTTAAAAGCAATCTTTCAATTAGAGTTATGAAGAGTAACAGCTCTAGATATGCGCTGCGGAGTGACAGATAAAGTCAAGCAAAGTATACAGAATTAGGTCCATCATAATGGAACGTCGAATTACAATTGCATGAGCAAATTCCAAGCGAAGACAATCCTCACACGATCAGAATTACTTCTGTGAAACTCACTTTGGCGGAATCATCTGCAATCAGAAACCTTACAAAATCAATAGGATATTTAAAAGATAATCTTATTTCAAAAAGCAACAAACATAGTAATTGTATCTGTGGTAACTAGGGAGAAAGTCGGGCATACGTATATCAGCAGCATTGTCAATGGCAGCGTCTGGTCCCCCAACAGTCCTAACTTCAACCCCACTAGACTCGTCTTTGTGGTCTTTCTGAAAAACCAGTGAAAACCAATAAGATGAACAAAGGAACTAAGGTACACAACTTAATACCTTCCAGATTGTAAACCACATAAGAAACATAGAAAATCATCCTGGCTGTCAGATTTATTACCCTTTTAAGCCAAAAAAAAAAAAGTACTAGCAAGAAGACAAACAAGTGTAATAAAGGCCAGACAAGGAACTGAAAAATGAGTAGCTATTATGACGGCCCAGGTAGCAACAACTGTCTCACAAAACAAAAGTAAAACTAACGAGCCAAAGGTGCAATAACAACAGCATGGTAGCACCAAAATGTCACTTTGGCAGTACCAGCAGTTCAGCTTCTCAAAGATTATAGTAACTAGCTGCCACATGGTTAACTAAAGTACTTACTGTTCTATTAAATAAAGGGTTTAATTGTCATCTAACATCAATAACTGGAGAAAACTACACTCAATTCAAGCTAAAAAAAGAAAAATGCATCCCCCAAAATTCTAATGAACTCCATAATTGTGGATTCTTCATCAGCACTATTAGATTTCTGAAAAGCAGTAAAACTGATATTACATTATGACAAGAACATAAAAGGAACAAAGAACCTCGATCCTAGTCCTACAAACCGCGCCTCTTTTGAAGGAAACAGGAAATGAAATACCTTCCAGCCATTATCCTCAATGACGACTGGTGTCTGTCCTGCAGCAATCTTCACTCCAGCCACACTGAAATCAGATTTCTGAAAGAAAGAAAGAAAGAAAGAAAAACAACAACAACAACAACAACGTTATTTGAACAATAATGTATGCACTTCACAGTATTGATACTAAAAATTCATCAGGAAAAAAAGTTATTTTCACAGTACATCTATTGAGGCACATGGAAAATAGTCATGCTTATAGCATCAAGTCCTACCTCAGAATCAAACTCTTCCAGTGAAGTTTTCTTTTGAGGCTCTTTATTTCCAGAATCCATCTTCTACAAACCAGTGCAAAACCAATGGTTTAAAGCAAATAAACAGAGTATCAGAAAAACCTAAAGAAATTCAGGGGATGCTGTAATACCTCAAGGACCGGAAACTCTTGAAAAATCTTAACATCAGCTTTACCAGAATCAAAATACTGGAAAAGCAAAACAAATAATGCATTAAATCAAAATTATCACTCATAACAGGAAACTAAGAATAGAAGATTAAAATAATAATAATAATAATAAAAATAAAAAAACAAAATTCTATTCGCCTCCAAAAGTGGGAACAAACGGAAACAGATCCTTTTCTCAAGCAATCGAAAAGTAACCATCACCATTAAATTTCCAGAAGTTCTTAGTTATTAAACCAACGTTAAAACTCCTAGAAACCAAGCCTCTTTTAATTCAGGAAAAGGAAAACAGGCATTGTAATACCTTACTGCAGCCTATATAATCATCAATGATGACTAGTGGCTTTCCTTCAGACCCAACCCTTTTTGATTCTGAAAGAGGTAATTCAAAACTCTGAAAAAAAAAAAAAGGTTAATTAAATACAAATTCAGATTATTGATACGATACAATTTCTGAAAGAGGTAATGTCATAACTTGACGGATCCTATATAATCATTAATGATGACTGGTGGCCTTCCTTCAAACCAAACCCTTTTGATTTTAAAACAAGGAAATCCAATTTCTGAATAGCAACGTACAAAATTCAAAGTAGTGATACTAAATTTGTCTTCACACTACCTCTATGGAGGCAGATGGGAAGTAATCCTGCTGAATAGCATCAAGAAGCCCTTTCTCAGATACTTTAGGTTCCACTGAAGCCCTTCCATCTGTGGAGGCAGATGGAAAACAATCATGCTTGACACCATCATGAAGTCCTCCCTTAGAATCAAACTCTTCCACTAAAGTTTTCACGGCTTCAGAGTTTTCATTACCAGAATCAATCTTCTAGAACCCAGTATAAACCAATGTTAGAGCTTAGAGCACATTTTGAGTATCACTTAAACTGAGGAAATAAAGTAAGTGTTATGATACCTCTGTTGTGGCACGGTCCAACTGATAGGAGCACAAAGTGTGACGTTTTTAATATGTATTTTCCCTCATTTGGCTAAATTATTCTCTTAAAAGTACTAATTATAACATAGTTTCTGTTTTTAGGTACTTCAAGGACAAAAATGGAGAAAAGAGGTGAAAAAGAGCAGAAATGAGCATAAATTAAGGATGAGTCATTTTAGAAACTTTCCTCTTTCATTTTAGGAAATATTTCCTATTTTGTTTTAGGGAAACTTTCTTCCTTTGAACTTTCCTATTTATGATTTTCTTGTTTTAAAGAGAGTTCCATCACATTAAGAACTCTTGAGTGATGAAATCAAGGAAAACTTAAAAGAGAAGAAGACTTGCATAAATAAGGAAGAATTTATTCCTAATTATCTTATTTTCTATTGATTATAAACTCTAATTAATTTCTGATTTATATTCAATATAAGAGTTTGTTGTGTGCACAAATCTTGCAAGAAGAAATTAGTGCAATTCAAAAGAGTGGAATAAGGGATGTATCTGGTCACTATTCGAGGAACATACAATGAGTCATTAAGGGGAAAAGAGATCAGAGAATTCAAGACTCTGTCAGGAGAAAATCAAGGACATTTGAAGGAGAAATCACCTCTAGATGATTGGCCATGATTGCATCACAAGAGAGGAGAATTCCACTATAAATAGCAGCCATTCTCTACTCCAAAATGATCACTTCTTCATGCAAAATTCAGTTCATTAGCCTAGCTCTCTTCTCTCCAAAACCCTCTCCAAAATTCAGAAAAAGCCTCTTGTCGTGAAGAGCTTTAGGACTTCTCCAAGGCTGTTTGTGTTCTTGAAGGCCAAGCCATGTGTTCTCTTGATGTTCTCCAAGCTTCCTTAAAGATCAAAAAGTGTAATTCATTGCCCTTATTTCTGTTTTCGTACTCTTTAGTAGTGAATATCAGATTTCGTTTATGAACTTTATTATTGGAGTTGGATTTTTGTTAAGAACGAGTTTATGTTAGTAATTTTCAGATTCGTTTCTTTATGTTCTTGAGTTGTTTATGATATCTCTATAATCTGATTTTGTGCCATCCTTTTATATCTTTAAGCATATGATTTTGGTTGAATAATGATGTTAATCTGCAGGTTAATAAAGCCAAATTTGTGTTCTAATTCACCTAATCGTTTTAGGGCAGAAATTTAAGTGGTAAAGGCTATGTACAATGGTCGAGATTATATGCTACATGTTTGTGTGTTTGTAACTTCTTATGGATGCATGCATGTTTGAATTCAGAATTCTAATTGCACTTAATGATTCATATTTAATGTTGACGGATGCTCTTCAGTATTAACGTGACGTTTTATATGAAATATTTTAAGTTATGGACTTTTCCTAACTTAGGAGATTAAAAAGAAGAATTAAAGTGGTACTCGATCTCTTCAGACTTGTACTTTGAATTCATTTCTGATATTTAGTGTTGGCACGATTTTAGGTTGTATAGATTGAAAGAATTCATTGCATGTTGATATAGTTTGAAAATTCTGATTTAAGTGTGAAGAAGTCGATCATTGTAGATACTTTTTATTTGTTTTGTTTTTATTTTAAGTAGATTAGGAACCAAATTTCAAAACCCCCATTTTATTCTTTTATTTGTTAATTGACCTTTTTGTTTAGGTGTACCCTACAATCCCCGGACTGAACGATTCCTGCTTATCCTATACTGACAACTACATTTTGCAGGGTTAAATTGTGTGCCTATTTCAGCCGCATCACCAACTCATCCTGAGTGAGCTCAACAAAAACATTTTTTTCAACTTCATCCTCAGAATCACTCATCTGAGGCCAATTAACCATCTGAGACAATGTCCCAACGTTCTCTTCAGAAAGATTCAACAAGAAAAGCATACAGAAAAATCATTCCTACTCATCAAGATTCTTGAAACCATGTCAAGTATGCAGTAAATGTAGCTCATAGTCTTCTTCAAGATCCGCCATCGGAAATCAGAAGCAGCAAATTAATGATCTACAACCACAGAGCAGTAAACCAATTCCTAAAGATTAGAATCATTCTCTTCTCTTTTAGAGTTTCAGTAGCCAAACACGCACCAAAACAGAAAGAAAGATTCAATTGAATGAAAGTAAAATCCCTAATTATGTAAACAAGTGAGTAAGTTTACTTTGATCAAGATTGATCTCAGTAACCGCGAACACACCAAAAGACAAAGACAACGCAAGAAAGTAACACCTCAACCGTTCATTAATACGGAACGAGAATCACGAACCCTAAGTGTGATTCACACAGAGATCCATCTTACTCCAAACAAAATACAAACCCTAAGTGTTCCTACCATTATCAATTTCAATACGCACCTCAAATTTCTTGGATTCCTGCTTCTCTCGTTTAGCTGCTTCGTCTTCTTGGAGGAAATGAGAAACTTCCAGAGAGGATGAGGAAGAGGGGTTTTATAGGTGAAGAAGAGTGCATCGAATTTGGAGCTGGCAGGAAAATCTGTTGAGTCGAGTTTTGCCATTCTGTTACGAACTAACCAATCGCTCCTCCTACGTGGCACACTGGCTCTCTCTCTCTCTCTTTCTTTCTTTCTTTCTCGGGGTTGGGGCTTGGGGCTTAACGGCCGCTGCTTGCAGTTGTGGGGGTCACAGATGTGAGAGCTGAGAAGTGAGATATTCCTAATCACGGAAACGAAATTAGTAGAGACTAGAGTAGGAGAGTATCTATCACGTTGGATCGGGTCGGGTCATCCTAATCTGACCCACAAGGACAAAAACGTAATAGGCCCAACCCGTAAAGCCACGTTTCGGACCACCGCTAAAATGTCCTTTTTTTTCTCTCTCTCTTTTTCTTTGGAGTTTTTGTCCATTTACCCCATTTCTAGGGATTTTTTTCCCACTTACCTCATTAAGTTTTTTTAATTCCCTCTTATCCAAAACATTCTAAGGAGGTCTTCCCTAATATCCCATTAAGTTTTTTTTTTTTTTAATACCATTTTACCCTCATCAATTTGTTACTTAGAGAGAGAGAAAATAGAAGAGAGAGAAACCATAGGAGACTTCGCCGGAGCCGGTCACCGGATTCTAGTCACCAATCGCCGAATTCCGGCTAACTTTCGCCGGAGTCCGGTCACCGATCACCGGATTCCGGCCAACTTTCTCCAGAGTCCGATCACCGATCGCCGGAATCCGGTCACTGACCGCTGCCCACAGAATGCCCCCAATAGACGTCTATTGCCCCCTAATAGAGGGGCAATAGAGGTTTATTGCCCCCCAATAGACGTCTACTGCCCCCAATAGTCTATTGCCCCCTAATAGACGACTATTGCCCCCTAATAGAGGACAATAAACCTCTATTGCCCTCCAATAGACGTCTATTGTCCCCTAATAGAACTTTCGATTGCCGGAATGGGAACTAATCTTCCTAAAATTAGACAAATAAAACTTTGATTAAAGAAAAAAAAGAGGAGATTACATCTAATTCATCAAAATGTCTATTGCCCTCCAATAAAACTTTTTTTTTTCTTTCTGCTGGGCCTTCTGTTTTGCAACCTCCATCCAAATTTTGATAAATAAAAAAAATAACGAAACAAATCATACCCAAACAGACATTACAATGCAAACTCTGAGCTACCATTGAAAATCCACCCAATGACAACGCCTAACATGTTTCAAGATATCAAATTTTAACTCACTCCCCATTTTGGAGAAGGGAGATCAGAAGAGAGATTCAGAGCAGAGTATTGAACAAAATGAGTTGGAAAGTGAGACACCGAGGCTATTTGTACAGTTTGACTTGTGTGCAGAAGAAGCCATCACCGCCACAATCACGACGGGTCAACTGCAAACAGATTCTCAGAGCTGAGCCACGCCACTAGCCCACGGTCGAGCTGGCCGGACATGGAGAGACTGGGCCGAACAAGAACCCTCCCTCCCAGCTTCGAAATACCTTGAAATCGGACCAGAATCTCGCCGAAGATGACTGTTCTCCGGTGGGCTGCAATGGAATCGAGGCGAAAGAGGCTCGTCCCCGGCGTCTGATCTCCGGCGGAGACAATGTTTTTCTAGGTGTGGAGAAGGCGGCGGAGGAGTGAGTTCGACGGCGGCAGGAAGCTGAAGAAGTCGCGGTTCCAGACCTTTCTCGTCAGCGAGAACGAGATGTCCAGGGTGAGCTTCTCCGTCGAGTTGGACTCCGATGTGGTTGAGTTGGATCCGACCGGGTCAGAGGGGAAGAGGAAGAACACGGTGGCGGAGCCTGAGAGAGAGAGATATGAGAGCAATGAGAGAGAGGAGAGAGATCGATGGCATTGATGTAGTTTTTTGATTAGGCTAAGGTCAAAATTGTTATTTCACTTTAAATTGTGTTAGTGGGAATAAAAATCTGTTGTTGGGGTAAGTGGGATAATTTTTGTCAATTTTGGTGCTTTGGGTCAAGGACCTTTTTTTTTTTTTTTCGTTACAAAATTAAGAGAAAGTAACGCGTTCCATGTCACACTTGTTTTCCGCAAACTCTCTTTATCAAAAATCTATGGTCTTATGTTGACATGGCTTATTTCAGCCAGTCAAGCGATCACTAGTGCTGGAAAGTCTTATCAATCTAGCAATTAGTAATAGGCCCTACGAGAATACTAACTTGCAAGTCATCGGCTTCACCAAGTGATCATCGCGAGTGATTATTGTGTGATATGAGATTATCACGTGTCTGTAGTCTCGATCAATACATGCCGACACGTGCATGTAGTGGAGACAAAATTAATTTATCTTATAGAGGTCATATAAACTAATTGAATTGTCTCAAACCACGGACACGTGGTAATTTAGCATTACTCAATAATTCTTCAATCATTAGGTCTTAAGTTTGGTCAGTTTCAGCTTCAATCCGTAGATTGATCCTAAAATATCAATTCTATATCTCAAAAGTAATTTCGGTCCAGGTTATCAACAAAGTACAAATTGATTCAAACCATAGTTTTTTTTTTTTTTTTTTTTCCGGCAAAGTTTAGCACATTCGATCGAACAGTACCTAAACACTATACTTCAAACAATAACTATAACATTCCCATAGTTATGAAGTTAAGGACTATACATAATCACAATCTACTGCTTGGCCCTAACGGGCTCAAACAGGCCTGGTTGAAGGGTCAGGCTGGTTTCATTTGCATGGCCCTTACCTACCCTATTTGAGAAAGGGTCGGGCCGGCCTGGCCTAATGCAAGGGCCGGGTCGGGCTTTGGCCCTATGGGCCGGGCGAGCTTAGGGCCGAAGGGCCAAATGATGACCCCTATGACACAATCTTATTCAAAGACAAAGGGTCAGTCCTAGTAAATGTATAAGAATTAAATATCTGTAAACAGAAGTTATAGACATGGTGGAACTGACATCTTATACATTATAAGATACTACCGCTAAATAAAATAATAAAATTAAATAAATAAGTAAAACCACATTTTCCTGGAGATGTAGGACACTAGTAGTTTCTGAAAGTGTCACACTTGATTCTATCTCATAATTTTTTTGAAGCATATTGTTGATAATCCATTCTTTGCATAATTTATTAAAATTATGAACAGCTAGTAGTTTTATCTCGATGAGTAATCACACATAACAAATCGTACGAAAATCAGAGTCAACATTATTTGACAACAAAGCCAGAGTGATGCTGTCTGGGCCTGTTTGACATCCACCATAGTATGATGGTAAAAACCTCTGTACAATTTCTAATCCGCTATTTCATTACCATGCAGTAATCTAAATACAACCGTCAACAATTTGTTACTGTCATTTCTGTTCCGAAATGTAGCATAACTAGTAATGATTCCGAGCAGGTGCCGTGCATTAGTTTTGTCAGTAGTTTGTGTAACAAGTATCAAAGATTTTTCAGGACAAACTTTGACACTTCTCCATTGGAGCCTTGGTGCCTGGACAGTATGGTGATTGTTCCAGCTTCTCCTTCCAATCTTTAGTATGTATTGGCTACCACATCCTCCAAGTTCATTGGATAGCACATTTTCGTGTGCAGGCCATTCCAGACATTATCAGCCAGAATGGCATTAACTGCATCAGTTGGATGGAATTGGTCCCACCAGATATGGTCAGATGCATTACTGCAAGCCATGTCTGGTGATAAGCACATGAGAAAACCCTTGTAGTCGCCTAATCCGCAGCAAGCATCGGTGGTGACTTTGAAACCTGAACAAAGAAGAGCATATTCACAGCATTACTATGTGGATACCACAAACAGATTGGTAAAATCGGAGAGGAACAAGTTTAGAAAACCTCTCACCGTAACGTTCAGAGTTCTTTAACATATCCATGGATCCTTGGAACACATCACAGAAGATGATATGGGAATACGGAAGCGCTTCACTTAGCTCTTCAATCATATACCTCATGATAAAGTTGAACTCCAATACCATGTTGTTTATCTCCTCAACACATTGTCCATCCTTCACTTTGTACTCACATAAGTAGTGAGGAGCACAACCTATAGGTGGCAGACCCATCACAACCACCTTCCTGACATTAATTCTATACAAGTTCTGTGTGAAGCAGAAAACGAAAAGTAATCAAGATCTCTAAGCAATCAGTTAGACTTCAAATTGGGAAACTATTAGAAACCATCATCATCATAGATTAGGAAATCACCTCACCTTGATTTCCTGCATCACCGTGGATGCTAGAAATCGATTGAAACTCCAGGGCAAATAGAGATTTTGCACGTTCGACTCATTACGCAAGTAGTAATGTATGTAGTCATTGATTCCAATTGAAATGTAGAGCACCGAATTCGAGATGAGATTAATCGCAGCTTGCTGCCCCATACTCAACACAAACTGCTCGTAAGTATCTGTAAACTGCTGAATTTGCTGAGACAAGGAAACATGTTGACCCTGAAAGAAAAAGTACTCAGCTATTAAGCTCTAGATTCGAAGAGCAATGAAAGGGCATGGATTCTACTTAAAGCTCCTTCAGATTTCTAAAACCATGAACTCCATTCTACATTGAATTACAGGGATCTTAAGGCTGTTGCTACATTACAATGCAATAATCTTAACCGAGTTAAAAAAAAAAAAAAAATAGTTGCTGTTGCTACAATCAACTATTTTCACTAGCATAACAAATACAAGTCTCCATAGCTTTCTGGTTCACCATTAACAATCGAAAAGAGAAAGATTAAGCATACCAATTCTGACCCACTGGTGAATATAATTCCAGCAGCAGCAGAAGCAAAGTTCAATCCATGAAGCATATCTTCCACTCTTCCAGTCTGCCCAAGAAAACTGGGTACAAAAGGAAGCCCAAGCCGCAATGCTGATCCAAAATTCCACAAAGAAATTAGAAAAAACCTCATGAGCTAAAACCCATTTTCATCAAACTCAGATTATCAAAAACTTTCTAGCAAGAAAACGGATTCAAAATCATTATAATCCTTCAAGAAACTGACATACTATTATGCACACAACCTGTTCGACGGAAGTCCTTGAATCCAGATTCTGGGCATTTGGGGTTTCAAGAACCCAGATGACAAAAAGACCATAGATTTGATTCTAATCAAGAAAAGGGTATTCTAAAGAAGCGAAATTACCAATATAATCGACTGGGGTTCTGCCATTGCAGAACCGCCCAGTGGGCTCGTGCGTGTCGAAATCGCGGCCGTAGGGGAGGCGGTCGGCGCGTGCGAAAGTCCCGAGGAAATTGTTGGTGCCGGAGTCGACGGAGGAGTCGCCGATGACGAAGAGGGCAGGGACGAGAGGAGTCTTGGGTGGGATTGAGGCCGGTGGTGGGGTTGGGGAGATTGAAGGAGGAGAAGAAGAGGCTGGAGAGATGGGGGTGGCGGCATCGATGGGTTCTTGAGAGTACGGCGGAGCAATGGTTGGTTGTGAAAGGGCGGTGGTGGTGAGAATGCAGAGAAAAGAGAGAAGAAGATTGATCGTCGCCATGGGTTCAGTGTTTTGGACAGAGGAGGAAGAGGGAGGGTTTTGGCGGGTAAAAAATATGGGTTAAGTAGTTGCTTTTGCAACCTTGGGTTTAAGACTTATGGTGGACCTTTCGATTGTGGTTTGGGTAGTTTGGTACCGTCCTCTCAAACATTGGGCCTAAAGAGTAAGGAGCCCAATACCCGAAATTTGGGCTTGATCGATTGAGCCCGGCCCAAATCGAGTTGTCGAGTACGATCCATCCCTCTTTCGGATCAATGATCAAAATGTAGGTATTCCCATGCAACCTAGGAAATAACTAATAGGGGAGTCATTTGGGCACAATGCCGCGAGGGGTAGAGATCAGATCCCCAAGATCTTGGGTTGTCGAACATGGCATGAGTTCAGCTGACAATACGAATACGAAAATCCCTTCTTCGCAAGCACAAGTATGAGATTCATGTATATTTATCAATATAGATATTTCAAACAAACATTTAGGCGTCAGATATTCTCCATTTATCATTGCTCTATCACAATTTAGTTAAGTTGACATTATGGTAAACAAACAATTATTCCTTCCAAACTAACATAACTAAAGCAAGTAGAAATTTTGTGTGACATTTCTTGAGTTCTTGTGAGACCTCAAAGTACTAGAATTGTTATGTTTTTTTCATTTTGCCCCATATGAATATGTAGTGAGTTGAAACTTGAAATGGAGTTCTCCTTTCAAACTCTAGTTACATCATATGACAAGTCACGTGACTATATATGTGGACCGTTTGGGCCAGCCCAGATGCCTAGAAGATATAAAGGAAGACAGTGCCCACCAAAGGGACACAAGTGTCCAACTGCTCGCCGACCAAAACGGTGTTTTGCACCAATGGCCCCTTTAGTCTTTAGGAGGAGCGTCGGTATCTTGATTAATAAATATCATTATTCAACGGTCACCTACTGAGAAAGTCGGTGATTCTATACTGTACATTATTCAGGCTTTTGTTCTCGTTTATGCGTAGGACTATCATGCCAATCCTCCATATATAATGCTCCCCATGAGCTATCCTCTCTTCTGAGTTCTGACAAGTGATTTTGGTCAAATCTAGGATAGGATATTCATTCAAATTACAAAATTCCTCGTTTTGTTTGATCGCATGTATTCAATTCCGTAAATGATCTAAACATATATGATATCCTGAAACATATATATTATATTAATCAAATGCGTAGAATTTACGAGATCGTTTCTAAAAGAACAAAATCATCGATATTAATTTTCAATATGATTCATGTAGATTTTCATTCAACAAGTGTGAGTTTAACAACTAAAATGTGAAGGTAGCAGCTACAATTATTTATTGTGTAGCTTTTGAGCTTTATTGGCTTTTGAGCTTGCTTCCCATATCAAATTATACATGCACCAGAGTTTAGGTATGAAATGTAAGGTCTTCTGGCACATGGAGAGCCATAATAATGCTCTGGAAATAATTAAGACTACTCAAATGCATTATCGTCCTTGCTACCACTTAATTAATTTTATGATGTACACCTTTAATAATTAATTTTCCCTTTTCTGCATCCATTTTCAAACTTGTACTTCACTATTAAGTGATTAAATAGATGTCGACTGAACTAAAGATAATATCGGTATTAAATAACTTATATTTGATATATATATATATATATATATCTAAGTTCTTGATCATATAAAGTGATTTGCACACACTAAAGCATATCTCTTCATAATTACTTATCTTAAAGCCAGTACAATACAATTTTAGAAGTTAGAGCTAGCTCATGTTCGGTGCACTTTACCAATTCTTTTGAGGAAACCATATCTTTAGTCTTTACAAGTACATAGAGTAGATGAAACTGATAAACAAAGCTTATGCCGACATTACTACTCAGATCTCCATATTATGACTCATAATCACTCTTCTAAACCTGTGTTAAGTATGCGACAAAATAAAACACTAAAGATACGAGTACTCGATGAAACCGAAAACAATGCCGAGCCACTTTTGCAGATATGTAATATGGATTCGAGACCCTTTTCGAGTGCAACGGCAATGAACTAGGGGAATTCAGGAAAGGGGTATGAACCTTAATCCCCATGTGCTTTGCCACTTTAATTAATGTTATTAAATCTTAATATTTGTATTAAACTAGTTAAGTGTAACCTTAACTATCTAGTGGAATCTAGTGGTTAGAGACAAGTTAGGTTTACGTTATATTATGCCTTTTGTTAATTCTCCAGCTTTATCCACAGTGATGACAAGTACACGTGTGAGACAGAGTGCACATGTAGAGCAATGATTTTTGATAATTCAAATTGTTAGATTAGGACAAGTGTATGTGACGATATAAGTGATTTGGGTACTTGTTTATTGGGAAGTTGTTCTACATTTAAGTGTAATTTGGAAGTATTTAACGTTAACATGATTAGTCCTTATTCCTTTTGACTAGATATTTATCACCACACCTTCAAAGAAATGAAGAAAACTTGGAGCATTATGTTGAAAAAAGTATTCAATGCACCAACGTGCACTTGAACCAATATAAATAGACGATTGGATAACATCATGTAAACTTTTTTATTATTAAAAATAAAAGATTGTGTATAAATATCAACGACTAAGATTTGCTGAATCTACTGGTTCACTTGTACTGACAGTGTGTAGAAATTTTTTTCATTATGTTGATGTGTAACTATATGAAACTAACAATAGATATTTGTTGAAAATGTTTATAATATCACTCTTATAAATAACCAAAAATAAATATTCAAATTCATGTAATAAGACAGTTACGAATTAATCTTTGTTGTTTTTAGAAATTCTACGTGGATACTTATTGCGTACATGATTTATTTGTCTTCTCGAGACGTGAAAGACTGAAATTATTGTAAGAATGCAACTAACATTTTATGAATTATCAATGTGAGGTTAAAATATCACGTAAACTTTGCATTACGCTTTACACATTTGTCTACAAGACTCAAATTTCGAATAAATACATTTGTATGATATTAGAATTTTTCAACCATTAACTCAAACGGTCCAAGTGCTACATCTGTGTGTATATCAAGTTTCAAATCATGAGTTCCACACACAAATTATAGAGATTTTCTTACTTCATAAAAATTTAAAGTCTTGCGCAAACACTAAATTTATACGAGAAATAACTGATATTCAAAATGTATAATTCTTCGATCGGAAGTTAAGCTTACGTGTTAATCACATTAACTATTTTAGATGAGTCAACAAGACCTAACCTACATTTTAGGACAATGAGGTAATGCATGAGTACTAAAATGATAAGGATTCTATCTCCCTTCAAAATTTACTAATTGCTAGGCAGTTTTTTTTTTTTTTTTTTTAGGTATATACCTAAATATATTGATCTCCTCCTTCAGAGACGGCCGTTAGAGAACCAGTTCTACGTCGTCGTTTTAGAGTTTTCAAAAACAATAACACTTCCTCTCCTCCCCATATTATAGTCGTTCGGGTCAAAGCACTCTATAAAGCCAACGGCTATTATTCCGGTCTCTCACTCTTTTCAATTTATCGAAGCAGAAAAACTCGGGGGAGAAGATCGCGGAGCTCATGAACACCGATCACAGTCTGCATTCTCGGACAATGTGGCAAAAACTCGGCTAATTTCCTCGGCAGATAATCGCCACCCCCGCAAGTCTTGCAATTTAAGCTCTCACCCTTTGCCCATTTCTCTTGATTCTTTCCCTTAGGTAAGAATCCACTCTCTCCTCAAAATACAATTCTCTGCCCCAATTCTTTCTGAGAGTTTAGCACTTTTACACACTGTGTTCTTCTAAATCTTCAAGACCCACAACAATGCTCTTTCCCCAGAGGATGTGAATTGCAAATATCGAAACTGGGTACGTGGGAAAAAAAAAAAAATAGTTGAAGATTTCTTTTGGGTCTGTTTTTTTTTTTTAATTACTTTTCACGTCTGGGTACGTGTGAAAGGGTTGTTCTTAAATCCCGGGAGGGGTTTCATTTCTTTTCTGGGGATTTTCGATTTTTTCCCTTTTCGTGTACAGAATTTTTTTTTTTTTGTTTTTGGTTTTTGATTGATTACTTGGTTTTAGTTTCTGGGTCTTTGAATGAAATGTGATTGAAGGGCCTTGATTGAGTTAGAGGCCTTTTGTTTCATTTCAAAATCTAGGCATCAAGAGACTGAGAGAGGGTCCAGGTTTTAGGCGGGGGAGGTGTAAAATGTCTGTTGCTGATATTGCTTTGAGTCCGATTCGCAAAGAGTCGGTGCGTTCTGCCGGGTTTTGTGCTAGCCAGGTGGGACATTTCTCCAGCGAATCGATTATACTATATCTCAGGGTCGCCGGCACTGTGATCCCCATGCGTGTTTTAGAGTCCGACTCCATAGCTTCGGTGAAGCTGAGGATCCAAACATGCAAAGGGTTTGTGGTGAAGAAGCAGAAGCTTGTGTTTGGAGGCAGGGAATTGGCCCGGAACGATACTCTCATTAAGGACTATGGCATTACTGGTGAGAATGTTTTGCATTTGGTCCTGAGACTTTCCGATCTTCTGCACATAACTGTTAGGACTATTTGCGGCAAAGAGTTTGAATTCCGTGTTGATAGACACCGAAATGTCGGGTATATTAAGCAGCGGATCGTCAAGAAGGGGAAAGGTTATGATCCTGAGGAACAGGAGCTCTTCTGCAACGGCGAAAGGCTCGATGACCAGAGGCTCATTGATGATATTAGCAAGAACAATGATGATGTCATTCACCTGGTGGTTCAGAAGTCTGCAAAGGTCAGAGCTAAGCATTTCGCGAAAGATTTGGAGCTCTCGGTGGTGGCAATTGCTTCGGATGAAAGAGGTGAAGGAGGAATTAACGGAGAAGATGACAATCGAAGCAATGGGAATCACGCCATTGCATGGGATAGACTTCCAGATTTCTTGTTGGAACCAATCATTGTCAATCCCAAGATTGAATTGCCGTCCTATGTGTGGGACATGATCAACTCTACGTACGATGGTATGGTGAAGGGCAGTCAGCCCATAAGGTCCTCTGAGGGGACAGGAGGAACTTACTTCATGCAAGATTCTTCTCAGGAGATCATTTCGGTTTTCAAGCCTATCGATGAGGAGCCTAATGCAGTCAACAATCCCCACGGCTTACCTGTATCGCCAGATGGGGAAGGGTTGAAAAGAGGAACGAGGGTAGGAGAAGGAGCCATCAGGGAAGTAGCTGCATTCTTGTTAGATCATCCCAGAAGCGGGCCTCGCACATTATCTGGCGAGACTATGGGCTTTGCTGGGGTGCCACCTACAATGTTAGTTAGGTGCTTGCACAAGGGATTTAATCATCCCAATGGATTTGATAGCTTATCGAAACATGTTAAGATTGGATCATTGCAAATGTTCATGAAGAATGATGGAAGTTGCGAGGACATGGGTCCTGGTCGTTTTCCCATGGAGGAGGTGCACAAGATTAGTGTTTTCGATATCAGAATGGCTAATGCAGATAGGCATGCTGGCAACATTTTGTTTGGAAAAGGTGAAGGTGGTCAGACTGTGCTCATTCCAATCGATCATGGATACTGCCTGCCTGAGAATGTAAGCATCTCTTTTCTTTATTTCTTTCATTATTTTCTTAGTAGTGCTTCAGTTGTTTGTAACTACATACCACTGTCCCTGCCATAGCCTGTACATAATGTGATATGTGAATGGTGAAGCTTTTACATTAGATTTTAATATCCAGGCACTAAAGTTCACTCAATCTCCATGTACATCTAGATTAGGGCTCGTGTTGTTTCTAGAGTGGGTTTTTACTGAACAATAGCTACTGTTTTGATTGGAAAAGATTGTTCATGGTATATGAGCTCTTTCAATGAAGCTTAATTAACATAGATTAATGAACCTCTTTACTTAAGTCTAAAGGATATATGGTTTCTGTTGTCTCTCAACAACACAAAACTGCTAAAAGGATGGTTTAACAACACATATTTTAATTTAACAAGGAAATGATATTTGCACTTCAACATAAGCTTCTGGCATTCATCCTTGTACACAGAAGGATTGCAAATAATAGCTTCTATTCAGTGTCCAAATCGCAACTTCTGGTCAACATCCTGTACATCTGTTCTAGGATGGATGGTTAATCGGACATTAATAATATTTTCAAGACACCCTTTTGGAACTCTGATTTTACTGGATATGTTCTTAACCATTAGATGGCTGTAGCATGTGTTTGGTCTTTGTATTTGTTCTTCTTACTTATAAACTTATTTGTTTACTCTACCTGCAGTTTGAAGATTGCACCTTCGATTGGCTTTATTGGCCACAAGCTCGCCAGCCTTATTCAGCTGACATCATCGAGTACATAAAATCTTTGGACGCTGAGCAAGATATTGCTCTTCTGAAGTTTTATGGGTGGGATATTCCTATTAAGTGTGCCCGCACTCTTCGTATCTCAACCATGCTTTTGAAGAAAGGGGTGGAGAGAGGTCTCACGCCCTTTGTCATTGGTAGCCTCATGTGTAGGGAAAATATTAACAAGAAATCAGTGATCGAGGACATTGTGAGTGAATCTCAGGATTCTTTGCTTCCCGGCATGAGTGAAGCCGCATTTCTCGAAGCTATTTCTGAGATCATGGATTCCCGGCTTGACAAGCTTGCAAAGTAATTTTCCTCTATTTTATAGGTATATATTTGTACGTATGGATCGAAATTACTAGTCCATTTTCAGATGGACTGAAGATTGTATGAAATGTGGAGGGCTTACGCCTCAAGTTTCCCTTTCATTTCTGTCAACTGACAGGATATTGATATATACCGTGACTTCTGTCTACTGTTATTTAAAGTGATCATGAATAATATGTATTCCAATATATATGAATTGCAGGACTGTATTAGAATCATAATCCATATTAGCTACTTGTAAGGATTGTAGAATGTACGTGGAGTGTACATACATGTTTGATGCTTTGCATTATCATCTTTGGTGATCTAAGTTTTAAAGGATGGGCATCATTATCCATACTGGTGTTCAAATGCTGTAATTTTGTGTCTATAAATAGAAGCACTAGAGAATTCTGTTCTGGTTTAGTTAGTAGCTCTTTGTGAATTCTGTCCTTGTTCCTCTTAAGAAGTGAAATCAGAAGAGATTGGCTCCACTTAGCAGCAGAACCACTAGCTTGTTGTAGTAGCCTTCTTGGCTATGAATGATTACATCTCAACTCAGAACAGTGTTGCTGGTTTTGAAACCCTTCTGCCCCCAATGATTTAGCTGAAGAGTGATGGGTACTGGTTCCCTGCAAGGCCATGTGAGTTTTCTTCAATTTGAAAATTGAATTCTGCTTTGTTGGGCCTATATGCACAAAAAGGGGGGAAACCATTTTAACTGAAATGATTTATATGCTCTATTTTATTACAGCCAACAGTCAGTCTTCATCAGAATTCAAGGACATGTGATTGCTACTACAAAAATAGCTCATAAACTAGTCATCCAAATGATACAATCACTTTCGACCAAAAAAAAAAATATGATACAATCACCAATTTCACTGTTGCTACTAGCTACGGGATCAACAAAAAAGTTAGCTTCACAAGAAACATGTTACTAATCATCCAAACGACAATCACAAATTCCACCGCTGTTATGGAATCAACAAAATTAACTTCACAAGAAACATGTTTAACTTCTACTTAATTCGTTAGACAAATAAGGCATCAAATATCTTGAAGTAGCATGTTAATGACAAAAGCAACAAACCAAAATAGAAAGATAAAAACCATAACTTGATTAAGTATTTTATAGTGCTTCAAAGTATTAATTTCTAAAATTCAGAGTCGTTGAATTAACAATTTTCTACTACACCAAAACACCGTAGAATTTGCACCGTTTTAACTTTCATAATTTAAGCCTATATCTACAATTCTACGTGCAGTAAAAACTGACTATTGTCCTAATGTGTCACTAGTCAAAGAATCACTTTCCTAATTTCCTTCCTTCTTGGCCGCATTATCAACCCTTTAATCCTTGAAAGTTGAAACCTTCCACCTTGTCCTTGAATTGAAAAATGAAAATTTGCCCCACCCCATCACACTCCCAAATAAAAAAGAAAAAAAAATTAACAATTCAATTAGAAAAATCTCACTCTCCACAGTTTTGACACTTTTGTCTCAATTCCCTCGAAAACCCTCTCCATTTTTCACACACACTGTATAAAAATCCCCAACCCCAGATCCACTCCACTTCTTCTTCTTCTCCTCCAATTTGAGGTGGGTAGCGATGAGCAAGCCTCAGACACAGAGACCGAAACCGCCACCGTCGGGGCGGACCAACCTTGCGTCGTGCATAGTGGCCACCATCTTCCTAATCTTCATGGTCATCGTCTCCCTCATCGTCTACTTCACCGTCTTCAAACCCAAAGACCTCAAAATCTCCGTCAGCTCCGTCCAGCTCCCCTCCTTCTCCATCCTCAACTCCACCGTCAACTTCACCTTCTCCCAATACGTCGCCGTCCGCAACCCCAACCGCGCCGCCTTCCGCCACTACGACAGCACCCTCCAGCTCCTCTACTCCGGCAACCAAGTCGGCTTCATGTTCATCCCCGCCGGCAAAATCGAGCCCGGTCAGACCCAGTACATGGCCGCCACTTTCGCCGTCAACTCCTTCCCCGTTTCGGATCCCAATCTCTCCGGGGGGGCGGTCCAGGGCCCGATGGGCTCCCCCCAGTTCGGCGACGGGCTCAGCGGGTTTCGCGGCGGAGGAGGCGGAGGGCCCACGATGGAGATAGAGTCGAGGCTGCAGATGGCGGGTCGGGTTCGGGTCATGCACTTTTTCACCCACCACGCGGAGGCGAATTCCGGGTGTAGAGTCGCCATTGCTGTGAGTGACGGATCTGTGTTGGGTTTTCATTGTTGATTTCATTTTTGTGATCCCTGAGTGTGAAAATATTGTAGCTCTTGTAGTAATTTTTTTCTTTCTTTTTTGTCCAAATTGGTTTAACTTGGGTGTTCTTCAATTTGCTAAACCACCCATGAACAACAATGGAAATGTAAAAAATGAAGTAATTCTTGACTGTTAATTTCTCTGCAACTTTCATTGTGCATTCTAAAAGCAATTCTCATAAAGCTGATGAGGATTTTGGGGTTTCGTTTTGTGCTTTCTACTTTTGTTGGGTTTGATGAATATATATGCTGGGAGATTAATTAGACTGGAAGTAAAGTTTTGATCCTACGTTCTTCTCTAGCCAGCCCTACATTTCACATTTGGATTAATAAAGAATTGGAAGAGCCAATGATTTGGGGGATTTGAGACTCAGAATTGGGTTTTGGGTCCCCAATCATCAAGTAAAGGATCTAACGCAACTGTGCTGAATAGTATGTTTTTGTCTGTACAGTAGTCTAGTCTTGTGTAAAAATAAGATTACGGTGGCAGTAAATTTCTGTTTACACTTTACAGTGTGCTGAGATTAAAAGGACGTGATTGATTGATCATAAATTACGTGGGGTAAATGGTAAATGGTAAATGGTGGGGACAAGACACAAGAGTGTTGAATTGAGTGGAGACTGGGGACAAAGTGCAGACACGGCTTTGGGATTCGAGTCGGCCTTTTTGACTCGTTGTGTGTTTTTATTCACTCTCTGCTTACGGGCCTCACAGTTAATTTTGTCAAGGTAGCACTGTAATTCTTTTTCTTAATACTAATTATCCTTTTTTTTTTTTTTTAATGATGACGTCATGTAATAGAAAATTATAGATGCCTGCTCATATGGACAATTTTTAAAGTACTGTGAGAGACAATCTCATAATTGAGTAAGATTGGAAAAATATAAGCCAAGATTTTGACATATACTTTGTTAACAAAGAGCTCCTCGATTTGAGCATGCTTATATAGCAAGTAATTAGCTTTAGATGGGTAATTTGCTGTTTAAAAGCGAAAGCATGTTCTGTTCTAACTAGTTAGGGTTACATGTACGAGACACAAACTTGCTGAAAGTCAATTACATGAAGTTGCTTCCTCATTAACATTATTCTGTATAACTAAGCTGAAAGCCAAAGTGGTGGGCACTTAATATGAGGGAAACTTCTTTTATGCACAGACAGTGCAAGTGAACTAACAGATCCAACAGATCTCAGTTGTTGATATTTTTAATCTGTTAGTTCACTTGACTGTTAAAAACCAAAAGATGTATTTGATATTATCCAGTTGACAATTCTTATTGTTGTGCAAGTGTACGTCAGTGCATTGAATACTTTCTCTTCTCTTAATATGAGTAATGTTTTAATAAAGAGTTAAAAGACTATCCAAACCGGTTCATAAACAAATTCTCTACTGGACTGCACTATGCAACGAAGGTTCATGTAACAGTGGTTGCTAAAAAGTCCAGAGTTGAAGTTATAAGCAAGCTATGATTGACCCGGCTCATATGCAATTAGCTCTTTTAGGGTTTGAACATGTATATAATGTAGCTCCTTGGTCTTGTGCCTCTCCCAAATAGGGCTGTCAATTCCGACACGACCCGATAACACGACTCGAAACCCGCACGAAATAAAGCGGGTTGAACCCGCACGATTAAAAAGCAGGTCAGCCGTGGGTCAACCCGCCATGACCCATTTATTAAATTGGTCGGCCACGGGTCAACCTGCCAACACGAAGTGAACCCGTATAACCCAATTATGCTGTACTTCTTCTTGAAATTTTGGACGTTGGGAGTATTTGATCACAGGATTTAACAATTTGAAATATTTTGCTTTATAATTATTGGATTTTATTATTTATGAATTATATATAATTATTTATATTCTTTGTTTTGTGGAGTTTTTAGCGAATTTAATCAATTTATGTATTTTTTTAGTTAAATCGGTCGTATTGTTAACCTTTAAATGAGTCATTTTGTCTAACACTACGTGACCTATTTATTAAATGGGTTAAGCGGGTTGGAAACGGGTAACCCGTTTAATAAATAGGTTGAGTTTGGGTTTGGGTTTAAATTTTTGACACGATTATTAAATGAGTTGGGTTTGAGTTTGTGTGTTGCGACACGACAAATACCTTGACCCGACACGACCCATTGACAGCCCTGCTCCCAAATCACTTGCGGCTCTCGGCCGCTCTTACGGTGCGTTTGGATGAGAAAATTATGAAATCCATAGGAATTTATAAATGATGGAATCTTTAACTCCATCAATCTAAAATTCCATTAATTGCAATTTCTGTTGTTTGGTTGTATCCATTTAGGATTTGAAATGTGTAATAAATTAAGAAAGTTTAAAACAAATAAAAAAATAAAATAGAAAAAAACCTTGTTTTGGAAATGAAAATTGAATACTGCAAGGGAATTCGTAAATGACACCTATTTTGGTGGAAATTGAAGTGGGAAATTTAAATGATGAATTCCTTCGTTTTTTTTCACAGAGAAATTTAAAATTTCCAGTTTGATAATGCCAAACGAGGGAATTAGCTTGTAGGAATTATGAAATCTTCACTTTCAATTAAATTCCATCATATTTTCCCTCATCCAAACACACTCTTAGAGAGTTGGTGTTTCACCAAGATTAGAGTTGGTTTGTGACACAAATGGAAGTAAGTGCATCCAGATCCGGAATGAAAAGAAATCATGCCCGGCCTGGACTCAAACTCTAATCATTACCAGGCTGTTACAACAGAGATACATTACCCATGTTTGGAAATTAATGGAAGGTTCAGAGCATGGTGAGGTTGACGTACTGCTTCATTTCAATGAGGTGATCCTTCCTTATTTCCTCCTCCTTTCTCATGGTGCTTTCTGCTCGTGAGAAATAAGTGCCTTCTCAGATGTGCCTGGGTTCTGAGAAAGAGTTGGAGGATTAATCCGAGGCTGAGTCTTTCTCAAGAATCTTCTCAGGATTCATCCATGGATACCCACGGAGACATAACCGGCTCTCTCCACAGCACAATGAGCCGCTCTTTCAATGAGGTGGTCCTTCCTTATTTCCTCCTCCTTTCTTTCTCCTTTCTTTTCTTCTAGTTCTTTCTGCGAGCAGAAATAAGTGTCTGGGTTCTGAGAAGGCGTGCCTAGGTTCTGTGGCTGAGGGAGAGGATTAAGCCGTTTTCTCAGGATTCATCCGTGGATCCCATGGAGACATAACCGGCTCTCTCCACCATGCTCTGCTCTTCATTTTCCTATTTCCCTTCCTTCTTCTTTCTGTTCTGATTCCGAGCTTAGCGGAAACCAAGCTTGTAATGGAGACAATTAGTTCAAATATAAAAGGTTGTAATGGATAATCTTCATCAGAAAATATGATATGGAAATTGCTTCATATATCTTTGTTCATATTGTTTTATTGTTTGCATTGTTACTAGTTTGGGTTTAAGCCCGAGTCATGTAACAGCTACCAGAAGTTTGGGTTTTTGATGGCTGCATTTATCTATGTGAATTATCAGCTTAATATTGTCACCCAGATTATACTAAACAACTTATGATCCCTATTAGTTCGGAGAATGAATAATATAGTATACACGATGCATATAATACTCCATTATTTCAACTGATACATAGATTTGCTATGCTCGCTTCGGTCTGGAAATAACAACCTGATAGTTTTACTACATTTCTATGGTTGATCATGAGGGCTTCGAGTTGGAGCACCTGCTCTGGACTTTTTGATGGCTACCAGTTTGTTATCCTGTAAAGGATTTTAGTAGACTGTTTGCAAGCAGATCATCCTTTGTTGCATCAGCTCCTTCACAAAGAATTTCATCTGCAGTAGAAATTCTTGGTGTTATGTTGTATCCACCGGCCATCCTTCATGACTACTAAGTTGTTTTTGTAATCTTAAGCCAACATGTTCTTTAAGATCGATGAGCCATATTTTGTTCATTCTCCAATATATGTATGAAACTACAACCACTAAAACCGACAAGCCTATAATTAACCACACCTGCACATTATATATAGTTGATTCACAAGTAAATCTGGTAAACAATAATATATTAAATCTGGTACTGGTAGAGATGATTGTGAGTTGAACAATCTCAACCTGATGCTACATACCACAACATGAAATATGCACACTAATATATGGCATAACTGTGCATCCTGAAGTCTGTAAATCCAGCTGGGTCAAAGTGGGAATTTGTGATCCAGATCTTAGTAAAGACTCTGTAAATCTCCTTTATCTTCTTCAACTTTCTAGGCCATGGTGTCGGGTAAGTCTCTCTGCAAGAATACTAGGATAATTAGTCTCTAGGCTGCAACATTCTCACTAGTCATTATTGTTGAACTAATTTAAACTTTGCCTAACCATATCCGCCTCGTTTTAACGTAGAATTATAGAGTTACAGTTCTATGTTCTCTTATAATTGGGTAAATGATAAAACTGTTCAAGATGCTCTTCACGTTCGGGAGCCAAGTTAATCAGTAGATTCTGAATTTGCAGTTATGTCAAGTTCACATCACTTTAACCTTAATGATTAATCTTTCTTCCCTAAAATGGCAATCAGGGAAGCATTAAGGATTGGGAGGGATGCAATAATAGCTTGTCAGCTTCATATACATCTGATGTTTCCTTTAGTTCGGTTTATCATCAGAACCTCATAAAAAAAGGCTATAGAGTTCTGATATATAATACATCTTTTCTATCATTATATCCACTTACAGTTATGCCTTATATTATTCAGATACAAAGTGCAGTAATGTAGTATGCAAAATTCTACACTGTAGTCTGTAATTGTGATTCCCAATCTCTTGATAGTTTTTAAATTCTTTTTGGACTGATCTCTTATCCTTGGCAATACTTATATATGACATGTCTATTGGTGTATCCCTATATATACTAATGTTCATCCTAAAGTTAAATAAACCTATGGTAATCCTTCCCTATCTGTTTGTCTAATGGTCTGTGTGCTTGTGCTGTTGCGTTTAGCTTAAAGGTGACCATTCTTCACATAAGAAAAATACAAACTCAACATCTAGCGCAAGCTTGTCTGATTGGACTGATATTACATTATTACTCGTCACGAATCCATGCTAGACCACTAGTACAACCTGCTAACATGAGTAGTGTGCATATATATCGATTTGTGTTAAAAACAAGTGGCGATTTAGACAACAAGGTGAGTGTGTTTTAATTTCTTATAAATCTAAACCAGGGCAGGTAAAGTTGTGCATGAACCATCAATGAATAAAGTGAGAAATTCAATCTGATTTCAAACAGGGGATAAATGTGGATGTCTAGCGAAGCAGGACAGACTTCTCAGTAAGTATCAGTTCTTTAGCCACATCAATCATATCTGGCCTTACTTCACTTTCATCTTGGGTGCATGACAATGCCAGTGCTAGGAATAAATGCAAGTGCTCTTGAGCTTGCTTATCTTCCCCTATCTCTCCAAGGATTTTAGGATCTACTACCGTCTGAATCTGACCATCACTAGCATGACGTTTCACGTATGAAATAATCGACTCAAATTCTCCTTGATATTGAAGCACAACTTTTTGGCCTGTCAACAATATAAGTAAAAGCACACCAAAGCTATAAACATCAGTCTTTTCTGAAATGTAACCAGACCTCATGTAGGCAGGGTCAAGGTACCCATATGTCCCTTTTGGCTCATCTACAACATGGGATTGCATAGGAGGAATGGTTATGGAAAGTGAGAAGTTGCAAAGCTTCGGAATATAATCATTGCCCAAGAAAACACAGGAGGCTCGTATATCTCTATGAATAATTGGCCGGGAGAAGGCAGTATGCAGATATGTAATTGCATTTGCAAGTTGCTTTGCAATGCGCGGCCTAATATTCCATGGTAGGGATTGATTTGCTCCACAACCCGCTTCACTAGTTAGAACTCCTTCACTTGCACATTCAAGCACTAGAGCCGGTATAGGGAGCTCTAAGCAGCAGCCCAACAGCTTTAAGACATTGTTATGGCTGCTCATCTGCATTGTTATTATAATGTCACGAATGGCCAGAGACCTAGCTTCATACCCAACTTGGGCAGTACTCATAAACTTCTTAATGGTAATTGATCGGTCATCTAGAAAACCATTAAACATTTGGTAACGAAATTCCGCCGAAAAGTCTTGTATAATGCAAGAAGGATCAAAGTTGTTGGTTGCCCTTGTGAGTTCATCAAGAGAATAACAACGAATTGGATTAGACTTTCCATCACATGAAGCAATGAGATCTTCTAATAATTTGCTTCCATTCTCCAAGAATATTGATGATGATACAATACCAGTATCTCTCTCCTCTGTCCTTAAACATGGAAGCAGTGAAAACCTGATACACATATTAGAGAACGAATGTAAAATAATGATGGATATATCATCAACAATTCAACACCAATAACTAAAAATACGAAGAGGAACAAGACTATATATCTTAAATTAATCAGGTCTAAAATTAAGAAAGCTAATAGTGTAAGTTATAACGTACAAGCTTTTGGATGACATTCTTTCCGATCACTCGACCAATCCGCCTTACCAAGTTGGATTCAGGCTGCTCCGGCCGCCAGTTAGAGACTAACTTATTGATTTCTTCCACCGAATACACTGCAAATTTATTTTGAAAGTGTAGCAATAGTTATACTTGGTTAGATTCAATTTCTCCAAGTATATATATATATATATATATATTTTCAGGGATTCATAACATCATTTTCTATGGAATGAGTACTTTTCTGAATCTGTGAGGTTTGCAACGTCAATGGTTGGTAAAGAATAACATGGCGCAGAAATGGTCAAATGGTCAGTGTTTGTCCAAGTTGCCTTTGTTGATAATAAAACACAATTCTGCTACCAATACACTATCTGAATTTAAAATTTGATTTATTAATAAATTTACGAAATAATTCGTGTATTTGTAGAATTTTTTATAGTTGGTGTGGGAAGTGAAACAGAGTGAGTGTATTTATAGAATTTTTCAAAAGAAATTTGGGATTTTCTTTTTGTTGAATTTCATATTTACTTTGCTGTAATTTCACTAGGCAATGGGTTGTTAAGTAATTACCATATAATAGGTTTGGAGTTTTTCTTACAATGACACAGCACGAAACAAGCATTGCTCAATTAGATATTGTGAAACTTTTAGTGAGTTCAAACTTCAAAGATCTGATCCAGTCACTTCTCTTCTCAAGAAAGGTCTTTTCCAAAGTATATTCTATCATGTTTTGGAAAATTTGCTTAGCAGGTTATGGGTTTGGCCGTTTGGGTCTGGCTCCATCATATGAAATATGCTCAGCTGATCTCTAACACTAACCCCTGCTTGCTCTCAACAGCAAGCGTATTGCAAATTAGCAATGTGAGTAAAATCACTAAAGTTCGTATCAAATTTGCATTCACTTCTTACTAGGGGTCAAGTACATCGGAGCTTGTGTATCAATGTATGTTCATTTATGACTAGCATTTGGTCTGGTGTACTTTTCTAATGGATATGCTTGAGGCTGAAGGTTCACTACTCAAAAATCTACAATCAACAGAACACACCCAGAAGTCTTATCTGTATCTGTAAGTCTCAGACTGCAAGTGCTGATTCTCTAGCCACCATTGTCGAATTCCATGGGCTTCTTTGAAATTCCTTGAAGGGGTTAAATTGACTGTGAGGTTTGCACAAGGAATGAGGTGCATTGGTGGCTCTGTCTCCTTTCCTATTGCATACCTCAATAAACTCCCAATTGAATTCTGGGTTGCTAACCTCTCAATGCCTCCTGCTCCAATCTCTACCATCTTCTTTCTATGTTCGAAATAACCAATATATCCAGAGCAGAAGTCGTCACCTTGATTCACAAATACACTAGGAACCCATTCATAAAGACCGAAGAATGGATCTTCGTGTTCTGACCAGGTGGGATTTACAGCTTTAGCGAGTCCTGCAGTGAACACACTTCGAGCAAAGCGAATACCAAGCTTGATATTCTCCTGCTTGATCCTCTCCATCGGGGCAACAAAAACAAATGGTTGATTGAAGAGAAAAGATTTGAGTAAGATTCCGTCCTTGGCCATTGTTTTTCCAGCAAGCATTGCCAATACTGAACCCATGGAATGGCCAGCTAGCCAAACGCTTAATGAATCACCTGCTTTCCCAACCGTAGCTTGGATTGCTTGCATAGCAGTCTTAAAGCGAGATGTCTTGTGAAGTCCATTTTTGATTAACTTGAGGGACAAGTTAAGATCTCGCGAGACCAGGTCATACGCGGTTAAGGTGCCACGGAAGGCAATAACATAATGAGGGCTGTTTTCATCTTCCAATAGTGAATGTTCTGTACCAAGAGAAGAGAAAGGAGGAGCATGAGGAGGTTTAAACTCATAAATGGCACCGAAAATGGAACCACAACTGGCATCATCCACCAGTGGACGAAGCAACTTGAAATGGAAGAACTCCCACCAAGGAGGAGCCAAGGCCTCGGGTCCTTCACGCTTCTCTTGGCGGTCCAGCTCAAGAACTTTGACACCCTGAACCAAACTGGCAGCAACAGACCTCTGATGATCACTGTTCTTCCTGCATTTTATGTATGGCACACATTTTATTCCCATATCAATTTGCAAACATAAAGAATAACACATTCAATTAAGTTTGATGCAGCAAGTATGTACTATTGTACAATTAGAGAATTATTCTGCAAGATAGCGCAACTTTCCGATATTAAATATCAGAATAGAAAGATCTGCATACTATGATGCTAGCTATGACATAATTGTGCATCCTATTGTCTGCACCACTGCATATACTTCGATACCCTAAACCCAACATGCCTAATGCACCAAGAAGATCTAGGATACTTGAGCAAGAAATGGGGTTCCATAAGTCAATCTCATCTAGCACTTTGGATGAGGTATTGGGTCGTTATAGATACTTGTATGTACCCTAAATAGAGGTATAGAAGTCTTTTGTTTACTAGTCTTGTAAGAGGGGTGAGCAACAAGTGTTTAGGCTGACTCGTATGCTATGCATCGATTGTTGCCGGAAAAAGAATATTCAGACAGCAGATACTATAGGGTTATAGGCTTGGTCAAACTGAAAGGCACTTGCACCATGGTAATTCTGATAATTGCAATAGTAAGAGTATGATTGATGACTACATAAATAGTTCTAAGCTCTACCCAACATCAGAATTACTGGTTTTATTAAGATACAAATCCATCCCTTTAGTATTAGTTGATTAATTTATCGTTGGCTCAATTATTCTGTGCTTCTAACAAAAGGGTGATTAACAGAAGTCGAAAACAGTAAACCAAGGAGAAGTGCTTCACAGAGAAGCAATAAGCACTGATCACAGATATAAAATCACAAGCACTTTCTCCATAGAGTTGAAACTTTAAGGATTGCAGCCTTGGAATTTAAAGAGGAGTAGTAAGGTCTAACCAGTCAATAGAAGTCAGATGTGTTGGTCCTGAAACATAAAAGAGATGCTTATCAGAAACCATTTGACACCAACGTTGCTCTCTAAGCTTGCTCTTGGTATACCCTTTCTCTGCATAAATCAAACAGTAAGAAGAGAGTACGCAAGTTGTGGAGAAGGAAGCTAAACGAATCACTGGTATTCAAACACACCTTTTCCAGAACTATCAAATACTCCGTGATAATAACCCACACAAATATTGCTCATCATCATCATCTTACAATCTCTTATATAGAATAAAACTTCTGACTTTTCTGTTCTTTTCTTTTTTCCCCGCAAATCACTGAACCAGGATTCTGAAATTGCGATAATAAAAAAAACGCGTTTTATTTGACTAAAACTTTGTGGGACACCCTTTATGCACCAAAAGAAGCAACACGCCCTATCAAAGAGTGGTCTTGCCCTCCTCCAGAAATAAAAAGAGTGGTCTTGATCATCCACAAAAATTACCATAATTTCCTGGGTGTTTTTTTTTCTCTCATCTTTTCTTAATCACATCTCTGTTAAATCCCAATCTATTCTTGGTGGTCAGAGAAGAACACAACACTAATGAAACCAATAATGATGGCCCTCTAGTTTAAGAAACAAACCGGTAGATAAATTTATAAGAAATTCCTTAGTGCTGCAACTCAGAAAGATAGTTTACAACTCCTACCATTCACACAATCTGGGTTTTGATGTTCTTCATGAATGAGCCTGAATACTGATTCACTGATCGAAGCTACCAAAGAGAATAAAAAAGAAGTGAACAGCCTCTACACAAGTACATGACACACTAATAATCCAAGAAAATACACTTGAGACTATTTGTATCTGTGGACCTCAGACTTCAACTGCATACTGTCTGCCCACCATTGGTGAATTCCATGAGCTTCTTTGAGATCCCGCGGAGGGGTTAAATTAACGGTCAGGTTGGCAGAAGGGATGAGGTGCAATGCTGGCTCAGAATCTGAGGCTTTTCCCATTGCATGCATTAGTAGACCTCCAAGCGAATTCTGGGTAGCTAACCTCTCAATGGCCCCAGCTCCAATCTGCTCCATCCTCTTCCTATGCTCAAAATAACCAATATATTCCGAGCAGATGTCATCACCTGGATTGACAAACAGACAAGGGAACCATGAGGACAGAGTAGTGAATGGGTCTTCAACGGACCGATTTCCCTGATGTTGCTTTTGTTTAGCCTTCATGGCGAAAGAGAGTCCTGCAGTAATTACGCTGCCTGCAAATCGAATCCCATGCTTCACATTCTTATCCTTAATCCTCTCAATCGGGGCAGAAACAAATGGTGGATTAAAGAGAAAAGACTTGAGAAAAACGCCATTCTTGGCCATAGTTTTCCCAGCAAGCATTGCCATGGATGACCCTAAGGAATGGCCAGCTAACCAAACATTTGAATCCCCTACAGCAGCAACCATATTTCTGACAGCTTGTATAGCAATCTCAAAACGAGACGTTCGGTGAAGTCCATTGCGGATGACCTCAACATCCAACTCAAGATCTCGTGAGACGGAGTCAGACTTGGTCAAGGTGCCTCGGAAGGCAATTACAAAACAAGGTCTTCCCTCCAGTGAGTGGTGACGAATGGACGGAGGAGGCTTGAATTCATAAACAGCACCAAAGATGGAAAAACCAACATCATCCACTAGTTTACGGAGCAACTTAAAATGAAAGAACTCCCACCAAGGAGGAGCAAGGGCCTCAGAACCTTCCCGCTTCTCTTGGCGGTCGCGCTCAACAATGTAGACACCCTGAACCAAACTAGCAGCAACAGACCTTTGATGATGAGTGTTTTCCCTGCATAGGATGACACAAATTTTCAATTTCCATATCCAGAAAAGGGACAATGTTCCATCTTAAAGAAAACGATTGAAAATGATTGAAAAGAAAACGATTGAATGAGATTTAAGTAACAAGTTTTTAATGCTTTCTAAGATTGTACAAATTTTAAGGGTCAAAGTGAATGATACAATAAAAGTGGACAGGAAGTCCACAGCAGAGAGAAGCAAACAGTGTAAAACCAGAAAACTACACTCGATGCAAATACATAGCTGCAGAAAAAGCACCCTAATGGCCAAAAACTTGGAATAAAGCTGCCTTCCAGTGAAGCAAAATATTAGAAAGGCTATAGTCTCTGAAATCTAATGAAACAGAAGCCCGTATATGAACTACTTGTTCAACGATAATTCACATGTTCATCTGTTATTTTTTTTCTAGTTTGATAAATTGGAATAAGCAGCGAGTTTTCAGATTGGCTTATATAAGTAGGCATTTGGGGGATGCCAACAATCTTTTACCACAAAAGTTTAATCGTTTGGGCACGGATTCCATAAGATATTAAACAGCAACTTCCACCGTAGTTATGATTAAATTGTGAGACTATGTTTGATGACAAACATATAATTCCAGTTCCACCAAACAAGCAAATAGTTCTATACTCTATAGAACCCATCTTCATAAGGATTTTTTTATTAGATTAAGATACATATTCAGTGGTGTAGCATTAGTTCATTGATTAGAAAATGTTGGTCACAACTCACAAGCCCTTCACAAACTTAAGACTCCAACCTAAAAAGAATTTATAAAGAACCAAAAAAGAGTTGTAGAATATAGAGTTAAATGTCTCACCAGTCCACGGAAGTTAGGTGTAATGGTCCTGAAAGTTCAAAACATTCCCTCTCGGAAGCCATTTACACCCAATGCTACTCTCTCTGTGTCCTCTTACTATCCTCGAAAGCTGATCTGCATTCCACAAGTCCAGTAAAGTGTTCAGCACACATTAAAATATATCACTAAACAAAAATACTAAATGAAAAACAGACTCCTGAGAAGTACAGAAAAGGCCCAAGGTTAAACAATATGAACCCAATACAAATACAATTTGTTTTTGGTTACAATTTCCCAAAAGCAAAGACCTTGCTTGACCAAAAGAATCAAAGCAAAGACCTTGAAGAGTTGCTTTACTAAGCCACCTTAATCCTATGTATTATGAATCAATGGCATAAGAAACAGTTTCAAAGGCTATGCTTTTCCCTAAATTCATTCAGATCTGATCACAAGCCATTTTGGGTGCCACAAAAACCCAGACAGATCCCATGAGACTTTCACACTATGAAATTAAAACTCATCAACCTTCTCAGAAACAGAGATACAGAACAATGTTAAACCAAAGACAGAGAAGAAAATCAGCAGCAATCAAATGTTTTAACGAACCCACCATTTCCAAATTAGTGAAAAGGGGAAGGAAAGGAAAGCCAGAATCTTGAAACAAAACAAAAAAACTAAATTGCGAAACCAGTATGCAGATGAAATCATTGAGATTGAGAATGTACCTTGCACAAGTAAAAGGTGGGGAGCCCGAGCGGTTGGTTGGTCGTTGGTGACCCGTGAGCGTTAAAATGTCTACGTCGTCGAAAGTGACGAGTTTTTCCGACGTTTACTTCTCGGAATGTGTGGGGTTTAATCAAATCAGCAACCCATCGACCTCCAACACAAATCTTTCTCTTCCACCCAAACACGAAACCTCAAATTTTTTAGCAGAAAAATATATCTTATTAGCTCATTTTATATTGCCTTGCCTGTTTAGGCAAACGTGAACTTTTAAAGACAATTGTTAATACCAAATGTATTTTCCTAACTGACCACAACAGAACATATGGACAAAGGTTAAAAACCATTTAGCATTTTTTGTCCCAAGTTATTCCGAAGTAACCAATTTTTGAAATTCATATTGGAAAACCAAGATCGTTGAAAATATGGCACATCCATCCAGCAAATCATATATACTATATAATTGTAGCTGTTACAAAAGTAAAAATGTGAAAATGTTTCAACGACATGAAGCCAAGTGAAAAATGACATCAGCTCTCGGGAATTTGTTGGTACATAAAATACAAAAAGATGCCTCCAACCCCTCTTTTCCCATTAGAACTAAATCTTTAAATGAATGAATCATGTGGCCGTCTAGACAAAATCCACATCGAAAAGAAATGCATCCCCTGCTGCATCTACTTAGACCAAGCAACTGTATCCATCTCTGCCTGAGCACTCCTGTATAACTCCAGCCTTTTTGCAAGGGCAGTACGCCTCTCCATAACTGCCGGATCCTCATTCAGCAAAGATGACAACTGCTTCGTCTGCCCAAAGAAATTTCAAGTCAATCCACAGTCAACAATCAATTTCCATCATAAGCACACTTGTAAAGACGGGTAAAGGATATCTGTACTCACCTCCAGTTTACCCAAATCGGTGAAGAAACGGTCCAGTAAGCTTCGTTTTGCCTCTCTGACTTGGCAAAAAACAACAGACTTGGGAATAGAGTTGCGTAAACTTGCACAAACCATATTGACATAGGCCAGAACGTTTGACCCTGTTTTTTTAAGCAAAAACGTGAAGTGAATGAATAAGTATTTTCATGATCAAAGGAATCCTTTTACCAATTAAAAAAGATAAACCAAAGTTGAACCACAATCGCCTTTAATGAAGGCAGTTACTTTTAGTTTAGGAGTCTCACCAATTCGCCTGAGATAAGAGTCATTGTATCTATCAAACAGTGAATGTGATGGGTTGCCACCCTTGTCAACATCTTGAGGAAGTTTACGAAAGAAATCAACTGTCAGGTAACTACACTCCATATCAACTAACTGTAGTGTTGCTTTCTTGCTTTCTGCTCTCATTCTCTCAAGTGACTCGCAAGCTGCATTTGTTACCTCTGCTCTAAGACCAGGATACTGCCTTAGCTCCTGTAAGTCAACCAGCGCAACATTTATTCAACTACTTCAAAAGTAAGAACCTAAGCAATCTTCGGCTTTGCCTCTTTGGGCCAAAAAGAAAATAGAAAAAAAATAAAATAAAATAAAAAGCAACATTTATCCAAGAGCTTGAGAAATAATGAACTCAAGATTATAAGAACTGAAAACAACAAAAAAGAAGAAGAAGCAAATAAGATGGATATTGCCAGAGTATTACTACAACTACCGAACTAATACAAATGGAACTAAAAGAAAAGATTAAACTTGAAAGTGAACTTACCGGAGTCTCACTTACAGCCTTGTGAACGAGATCCTTCAGAAGGCCATGAACCTGGAATCCAGAGAATTTGAAAATAAACCATCTTAGCACAAGGATACTAGCAGTGTAAATAAGTAAATACTTGCAATTTTCACAGAAGGAAAAGCTACTTTCTTACCGCATCGACTGCAGCCTCAGCAGGACCTCTTATACTAATTACCGAGGATTCTATGAGACGACGGTATCCTTGTTCGGGAGCTATTAGATGAGGTTGATACCCATCAGCTTCGGTAATGAGCTTTCTTATATTTTCCATTGAAAGTTGCTTATCAAATTGCAATCTTTTCAGAGCAGCAGGAAGTTGGTTATCAAAAACATTGTAAACCTTATCACCTCCAGGACGCCTGTAGACAACAAAGAACATGTTAAATAAGATTAGTTTAGCAATGGATTACCAGAGGCAACTAACGCCAAGCTGCACAAAGGCACTGCCTATAATTAGGAAAATGACTAATGTTTGATACATACACGCCATCAAGATGTTCTTTATATGTTCCATCAAATAGACGACAAATCTCCATGATTGCATACAGTTTCCCCTGCAATTTGAAAGCAAGTGAATCTTGTAAATATTAAAAATTCAATCTAAATGTGAAGATTCCCCTCCATACGAGGTGAGAGAATAACTAATTATTAATCAATAACATCATAACTGATGACTTTGACTTTAAGAGTAAAATATATGTTCACATGGTAATACAAAAACAGGACAAACTTACTCCAGCATCAGTAGCAATGGGCTTTCCAAGACGACTCAGTTCAGTTTCAAGTTCAACAATGGTCTTGTTAATAAGGGACTGGATGCCTGGGATTTTTGTCTTAATTACAGTTTCCAAATGCTGAGACATCAACCATTACAATGATTAGTGAAAGTGACTGATAACCCCAAAGGTTAAAGTAAAATGATCTACTATCATGGCTTCCTGCTAAAGCAGTTAAATCAATAGAACAGAGAATTCGTAGTTGTCTACCTTAGAAAGCATTTTCGCTAGATGCTCAGAACCCATTCTGTGAGCAAGGTGCTTGTATTCGGGGGTACCTGAAAAATATTCACGTTCTCTACGCCGAGCAGCAATCATGTCAACATTCTTGTTAATATCTTGTTGAGAGCGATTCACGACCCCAACCCAAGGAAATTTTAGGCGATAAGACTTTCCTTCCAATATCTACCCAAAAAGGAAAAGAAACTCAGAATGTATAGTGCAAGATTTATGAGCATCTTCAATCTGGATTCCTTAGCAACCCACGCAAGTTTTTAGACATGCAAGTATAACTGCAGAAGTCTAATATACTCAATGCACAGAAATGGCTTTTAAAACATTCTTCCACCACTTTTTAACAATATTAAGGTCAAAGAAAGTTTTCACGTAAACAATAAGATTTATTCCTTAAAACCCACGCAAGTTTTTAGACATGCAAGTATAACTGCAGAAGTCTAATATACACAATGCACTGAAATGGCTTTTAAAACCTTCTTCCACCACTTTTTAACAATATTAAGGTCAAAGACAGTTTTCATGTAAACAATAAGCTTTATTTCTTAACAGTTAAAACTGTATAGCTTAATGGAGGATTACCAGACCATCTAGTGTTAAACAATAAAACCAAAATAATAGGCCAACTTACTTCAACTGCATCAGTACCCTTGTCCATAAGATCAATTTTTGTCAAGACTCCGAGTGTCCTCTCCCCTGTGAAAGAATAACATTAGTGAAAATCTAGAACTATGTTCTCATGCAACATATGGGTGACAGGTTTATAACAGCTACAAGATTCACATTTCAGTAGATTGACTTGATAATGCTTTGACTTTGGAAGTACCAGATGAATCTTTTTTGGAAAGCAACAGATAAGAAAATTGGATGTGAATTTTTAGACTCACCTGTTGGATCCACTTCACGAGAGATTTTAATTGCATCAGATGTAGCAAGATCTTGATTAGCAGGTGAAATTGCTAAAATTATACTGTTGGGCTGCATAAAATGTTGAACAGATAGGATGATTAAACATAGTAACAACTTCAGGGGAAAAGAGAGAATTATAAAATAAAAATAAAAAAGAAGAAGAAAGCAGATCAAAATTTCAATGGACTGTACCTTCTCAATATAGGAGCGAACCATATTTTCAATGTCCTGCACAATACTATCTGGCTGACCCTCTACATTTACCCAGGCAGATTGTTAACAGTCATATTACATATACGATTAATAGAATTCAGTAGAAATTAATATGTACACGGATCCCTAGGAATGTGTTAATACTAGATATGCATTTATGTTCTGTCATTCCTTTTTCCATCCATAGCCCCTTGGGCTTCTTTACACTTTTCCACAGGCAGATACAACAACAAATAAATACAATTAAAAAAATGAGAGCCTTCATACTTACCGACAGCAACTTTTGTAAGCCCAGGAAGATCAACAAGTGTCAAGTTGACAACTGCCAGGAATCAAACATAAATTTGTTATGTCAGTAGAAGAGAAGAGGAAAATGTGGTAATCACAATATGCTACTATCGCAATCCGTGACTAGGTCACTCATTCAAAAATGTGGCACACTTTAGTTCTAGTATACTAGTTTTGGAAATCCTGAAACAGCCTTCCATCTTATTTATCATTTAACAAAATGTGATAATAAGCAAAACTTGAGTGAATTGTAAATGACATTTGAAATAAGATTGTCAAATCCAAGTCAAATTACTCTGTTAACAGTCTATGAATACCTGCACACATTCTTTCTCATTCCCATTCCAAAAGTGCAGAATGCAAAATAAATACAAGCAAACAAATCAAATACCCATTATCTTACCATTAGGAGAATATATGCTAAGATGAATTGGAACGCTGGAGATCATTTTGCTGCGACCAGTTTCACGATCTGTCTCATCTGCAATTTCCTTTCTTACGGCAGCTGTACATACGACAATACTCGCATGTTAGTCATGTGAAGAAAATAAACAAGTAAACAGAAAAGATAAATCAAGCTACTGATTTTCATTTTATTATTCCTCGAGACACACTCTGAAAGTGTAATATGGAAACCTTACTGATATGGATACCAATAAAATTTAAATAGCATTGAAACATAGCGGATTAAATCCAGACGAGCCAAAATCAGAAAAAGATTAAGAAATTACCAAAATCTGTGAACCTTTTCCTTGGAAGGTGGAGAAACTCCGCATATTCTCTGCTGCCTTCATCAATCTTATGAAGCTGCAACACAAGAGGACGACGAGTAACAATTCCTGCAATCATTTTCCCATGTGTCATTTCCCAAACATTGAAGAAGAAACATCACCATAAATAAAAACATCCACAAGAATGAGTGGCAAGCATAGCCAAAGACTAGCATTTGATATATAAATGACTAAACAAATACCAACCACCCTATCTACCAAACCAAGCCCTCACAAATAACCAAGAATCTCACCAGAACCACGGGGTAAGAAGTCCTTCCCCACAATGCTCTCCAAGACAGAAGACTTCCCTGAACTCTGCACCACAAAACCGAAACATAAGGAAACAATATCCATTAATATCACAATAAATTCATTCCTCACGAATTTTCTTCTCAAATTAACACACATGCTTCAGATAACATGAGCAAAATTCCAGTTACAACAAAACGCATAAAAGGAAATTTGCTTCCGCTACACAGCACAATAACTGAAACTAGTCTAGCGTCTAAAAACCGGTCCAGAATTCAACGAATCCATGATTAAGCAGTCTATCTTCATCGCTAAGCAAATTGCGTATCGGACTTGAATCAAGCAAAGCATTCACACAGCATCTACTAAGAACTAGGTTACACAGCTGAGCAAAGCAGAGTTCGTATAGCTAGATCAATCGGAGAGAGATAGAGAAGGTGGAGGAATGAATCGGGAGCTGACCTGGCCACCGACGACGGCGATGGAGGGAAGCGCGTCCCAGAGAGTCGGTAATGCGCTGGCTTCGCCGTGGTCACCGAGAGCCGTGCAGGCTCTTTGGATTTTGTTGACTAGCGAGATCAGATTCTCCATGTCGGAGACTCAGAGGTGGCGGAGGGAGCTACGGAGGCGGTGGGAGTCAGATCGCGTGGATCTGACGGGAGCTGAGGAGACGTTGAAGGTAGATCTGCGATGGGGATTGTGACGGTGAGGAGCCGGCCAGAGAGAAATAGAGACGAAGGAGACGAGAAGTTTGAGAGTATTTGAAAAACTTAAGAGAAAGGTAAATATTGGGTTTTGGAGTTGTAAAAGCAACGACTAGCGTCAGACGACTCGCTAGATCTACGTTGCCGTGTCCACTTCCCGTATTTGAGGGCGTTGCGTTTCGTTGCCTGCTCATTTAACTTTTTGAGGGTTAAATTTTCTTTTTACTGCACCGGAAGTCAAAAAAAAAAAAAAAAGAAGGGAAAAACGTGTTTTTTATTTATTTATTTATTTATTTAAATTAAAAATGGAACATCACAAGTTCACAACAATGGACTTCAGTTTGGTAAGAAACTCTAAACTCTAAAGCTTTGTTAAAAAAAGTACTTTAGAGCATACTGATAGAAGTTAGTTAGTGTCATACAGTTCTTCAAAAAGCTAAAAGTCTAAATCCACTTATTATTTGAACACCTCTTTTGTGAATCTGATTTTAATATCTGATCGGGTTACTATAAATGAAATTGCAAAGAACAATATGAAGTAAATGTGTAATTGTTAAACGTTTTTTATTAGAACTAATTTGCTAAAAAATTCAAATCCCATGACACGAAGCGTGGTAATTAAAAGTGTTGTATTTGTCTCCTTTTGGAAGAACTGTTGTCATTTTACGCTAGTAAATGGATAAATTAATTATTAGAGATACTAAATGTTGTAACAAATTGATGGCTCATCGTGAGAACCAATTAGTTACCAAAATTGTTCATTTTTTTTATACAATTGAGTGATTAAACGGTCTATCAAATTATAAAGAGATGATATCTAGCTAAATGAGAAGATTTCATTTAAAACATCACAATGTAAAACAAGAAAACTAACGAAGAAGAAGAATGTTAAATAGAAAATTGTCAGCATTTCCTTTTTTTTATGGATAGAACTGTCTCGCGGCCAGAAACTGACTACAACACCAACCGCTAAACCATTGAGGGCACCAAATGGAGTTTGAATCATAGCTTTGACCCATTTGTCCACCATGATTTTCTCTACAAAATCATTTGCTCTCTCTTTTCCTGTTGTTTTCTACCGGTGGGAGTTCTCTTTATTTTTTTTTCCTGATAAGAACTTTCTTTGTTTCTTTTCTCCCTTATTATAATGTAAATTCTGAGCCCCATATCTCCAACGGTCCAACCCATGCATTTGCTTTTGGATTTATTGCACAACAGCTACCTCTGTTTCAATTTGAATTCAAACTTGATTAAGAAAAGCTCTCCATCTTTCCAAGTTTGAAGTGCTACTCCAACAACCCAACGGTCCAACCCAACGGCACAAATTATATCCACATGTAATATACTTTACCATATGACAAGAATAAAGTGAATGAATGAAGCTAAAATGGACTTTTAAGTAGAACAACAAAAACTTAGCTCCCAAAGCTGGAGATGCTTTTAGCTTTGGTTTCTAAAATAATATGGATTTTGCGCGTAGCCTAGTTCGATTTTGGTCACAACCGCGTGCCACTAAACGTACTCTTCATTGGAACTGTTCTGTTAAATGGCACATCCAGTTTTGTTTTTCTGCAGATTATTGGTTTACTGCTCAGTGCTCACCTTAGACTATGAGTTTTATTGTGCATTCCATTGGGAACTAGCTGATAGTTGCTTCGGAGCTTAGTCGCGGTATCCTTGTTTCTTCTTTCGGACACTTTCATGTTGTCGAAGTGATGAATCAAGTCGAATACATGATGAAAATTAAATAGAGAAGCTGTCACTATACACAATTTTCTGTTTGAAAGCTTTTGGGTATGCTAGGCCGCCTAGGCGTGTAGCTAACTAAGTTGCCTATTTGTATGTTCAATCCTCTGGACTCGATCAGGGTCTGTGCAGTCAATAATGTTCAAATACCCCCTGGACCCATTTTATCAATATTGCTAGCTAGCTTGTCTTTGTAAATGGCAGATCACGGAGGGAGACAAGGAGAGGTGGTTAGGGGGTTGATCTTGAAGGACACATTTGCTTAGAATATGAAAGATTGAAGCCTCTCCTCGGGTTTAGAGTTGTGACATTGCTTTGAAATTTACATGGTTTCTGGGAATGAAGTCATAAAAAGTGAAAAAAGACATGCTAATATAGTTCCGGAGTTCAAACATATTCTGATTCTACTTGAAGATGACAGCTTGAAATGGGTAGCAAGCCATCCAACAAAGCCATTTTTTAACAAAGCCGTTCTTGAATATGAACTTCTCCGCATCCCAAATTCCAAAACCCTCAGAATCATTCGACGGACTGTTGACGGCTAGGTTCAACAGCTTGGTTGTTCACGGCGTGGAAGTTCTTGGGGTGGAGAATCGAGAAGCCGGCCTCAAAGATCTAGCCGGAGACGTCGTTGACCGGCCCCGACGATGCAGACTTTGTCATGAGCTTGGAAAGTGTGGAGAGGAGCAAGAGAGAGATTAGGCTGAGGGCGGGAAATGACGACGACATGTCGTTGACATTGGAGAAGTCTCTGATTTGCAGGCTTCTCTAAGACACCCAGCTCATTTTTTCAAAGAAGAGGATGAAACTGAAGAGAGTGATATTTTAACCAAATTATGGATAACTATAAAATGAATTAGTTTACGATGAGGAGTAAGATTGGCATTAGTAATTTGATTAGAAAAATGAATCAGTTTTCAATGAGGAGTAGGATTGACTCTCTTTCTAGTCTATAAATATATACCTCATGCCTTCAATCAAATCCTGTATCTTACAACTATCATTATTTCTTTCTCCTCCTATACCCACCAAACAACCTCCTCCTCTGTTTACTGTCTTTGTCTCTTGAGTGATTGATGATGGCTAATGAGAAGGGTCTGATCGTGAGTTTCGGGGAGATGCTGATCGACTTCGTCCCCACCGTTTCGGGCGTTTCACTGGCCGAAGCCCCAGCTTTCTTGAAGGCCCCCGGTGGCGCCCCCGCCAACGTGGCGATCGCTGTGGCTCGGCTCGGCGGCAACTCCTCCTTCGTCGGGAAGCTCGGCGACGACGAGTTCGGGCACATGCTTGCCGGAATCTTGAAAGAGAACGGTGTCTCCGGGCAGGGCATCCTGTTCGACCAAAACGCACGCACCGCTCTGGCTTTTGTCACCCTACGCGCTGATGGAGAACGAGAGTTCATGTTTTACCGGAACCCTAGCGCCGATATGCTGCTCAAGCCCGAAGAGCTCAATTTGGAGCTGATCAGATCCGCCAAAGTGTTCCATTATGGATCAATAAGCTTGATCGTTGAGCCATGCAGGTCGGCACATCTGAAGGCAATGGAGGTCGCAAAAGATGCCGGTGCCTTACTTTCCTACGACCCGAACCTCCGACTACCATTGTGGCCTTCACCTGAGGAGGCCCGCGAACAAATAATGAGTATATGGGAAAAGGCAGAAGTGATTAAGGTCAGTGATGTGGAGCTTGAGTTTCTCACAGGAAATCCCAACATTGACGATGAATCTGCGATGACTCTGTGGCACCCTAACTTGAAGCTCCTCCTTGTCACTCTTGGTGAAAAGGGTTGCAGATACTACACTAAGAATTTCCGTGGATGTGTGGAAGCTTTTCATGTAACTGCGGTAGATACTACTGGTGCTGGTGATTCATTTGTGGGTGCTCTTCTCGCAAAGATTGTTGATGACCAATCTGTTCTTGATGATGAGCAAAGGTTGAGGGAAGTACTCAAATTCGCAAATGCATGTGGAGCAATAACAACTACTCAGAAGGGAGCAATTCCTGCACTCCCCACAGAGTCCGAAGTCCTCGCCCTAATCAAAGAGGCATAATCAATCTTTTAGTTTTTGTTTTTTGTAATAGCATAGATTCTTTTTGCAGTTCATCCATCTTTCTAGGACTTCTGTGTTTTTAAACTTCATTGCTTTTGATTTGAGATAGTTTTCCAACCTCAGTAATATTTCTTCTCTTCTTGCGTGTATCAACATTTAACTTACCCTTTAAGCAAGCATAATCGGATAAAATGTTAACTTTTGGCGGTCATTTTAATTTATTCTTTTGGTTTTTTATTTTTTTGGTTCATAACTTAATCTTGTATAAAATTTAAGATGAATGATTTTGAATTTTTGATACATATAACTGGGTTGTACGATAGATGTGAAGTTAAGCAGGATAGATGAGGCAATCTTAGGATGAAATTCTTTCACCGTTTGAATATGAGGTGAAGTAAGTGGTCGATGAATCTTTGAATTAGGAGGGCGCTCACATTCAAAATCCCTTGGAAATCAACTAGCTAGTGTTTATATGCATTTTATCAAGAAAATTCGGTCACAAGATAATCCATCTTTTTCAGATCTATTGATTTTGTAATGAATGGTGCCTCTGTTCTCTACATAGACCATGGTTCATAGATTGCATTGTTCATAAATCCAGTTTGCCGATGCGAATCATCCCAAAAAGCGTTGTTCTACCTTGATCCTGGCTTGTGCTTTCCTCAAATTCTATGCTAACACTGTTGGAAAATATGGACTTCACATTATCTCATAGCATTAAGTAAATGAGAACTGATTTAGTTTAAGATAAATAACAGGAAATATAATGCTTTAACTCTATCTAGTTACCTATTGAGAATGTATATCTCTTAATAGGAGTTAGAAGTTCAAGTTAACTCTACCTGGTTAACATCAAGTTAATGTGATAAACTTAAGTCTCCTAATCGATAAGCTTTAGGCAGATAACATGGACTCTTTTATGGAGAGAGGACTCTTTGGATTAATGCCTATATATTAGCAGGAGAAGTCCCTACCTCTACTACGAGTAACAAACAGTTCATTTTCCATAGAGTGAGGTTAAACAGTAGTAGAAGGTAGAAGACTCTTCTTTGGTAAGTTTGCTGTGATAATCATCTGCGGAAATGGATGTCAACATGGTTTCCCTTGGTCAGACTATCTTGAATGGAATCAAGAGTGTGGATGCAGGTGGGTGTCCTAATAAAATTAGGAATTCTCTTCTGTTGATCTCTTGTTCATATGTTTATGCTTTTGGTATGTGTTTGTGTAATTGTGAATTGATCTTTATGTTGCGATGATTAAGTTGATGCATCATGGTTTTAACAAATGGTATCAAAGCTTAGGATTTTCACAAATACATGAATCATACCCCATTTGTTTTATTGCAGAAAATACAAACAAATAAAATTGGTTAGAAAAATAAAATGTTTTCTATGTCTTCAGAAAACCGGGCTTTAATACCTTAGCCTATTTAAATAACCTTGCCCATTTATTTACACCAGCCCAAATCTGTTTTTTAGAATAAAATCCCAAACTTAAGAATACAACAACGGATATTTTAGCATTTGGGATTGATTTGGGGGCTGAGAGAGCGCGATGAGATTAAAGATCTCAGAAGGGATTCAAGACCCATTCAGGCGCTCAATTCATATAGGGTTAGTTTTTTGCTTTAATTTTGCTTCCGCTGAGTTTTCTGTTGCTGTGCTGTAGCAGAGGCCAAGGTATGATTACTGGAAATCTCAAAAATTGCTTTTCAATTCTGCATATGGAAAGGGTTGTCATATGGATTACTGTTTAGCATATGGAAAGGGTTGTCATAATCATATTAAGAATGTTTGATCATACTCGTTGATGGAATATCTGCATATATGTTGAATGTTCTGTGGATGTATGAAATTGAAATGTGAGATTGGAATTCCATGATTATAAAGTCCTTACTGATTCAACTATTGATCTTGTGATTAAATATTGCTGGATGCAGTTGCTGTGTTTTTTGACAATGGGTAAATGTATTAATATCTCCCGAATATGAAATCTGCAGAATTTTAGTTATTATCATTGTCTTCACAGCTAACATGTAAAACTAATAGGTTCTTAAGTTGATCAGAACATATAGCTATTAGTTTTTGGTTTTGTAATTTTCTGGAAAATTGTATTGATCATGTTGCACAAAGCAAACCTTCACTATTGTTTTTCGGAAATTTTTTTGAGTTTTAACAAAACTGAAACTTGTGTTACTGCCTTTAAATGTATACTTATATTTTGTCTTCCAAAGAAGTGTTTACTGTGTATATTTAGATGCAGAACAACATTACATGTAAACTCTAGATTCCTATTTCGATGCATTGAAACTTTTCTCTATCCAAAGATGTTGATTGTTTCCTTGAATAACTGGAATCTACTGAATATAGTGTAATGATTTAGAACTTAAGCATGTTATGTCTTCTGCCACAAAGGTGCTGCTTAACATTGATTTCAGTTATGGGAATTTTGTTTTATGTTATGACTGCGTTTTGTGATTGCAGCTGTTTTGTATGTTTTGTTTTTCTTGAAACAGTACATGGTTACATAAAACTTTTAAGTAACCTTAAACACACAAACAAGGAACTTACACAAAATTTTTTCCTTTTTGTTTTTAGGACTCTCTGTTGTGACCTTAGGTCAAATCCAATTGCTTAATGGGTGGAATTATAAGACCTGGAGAAATCAAGTAGAGTTTTACCTTTCCATGTATCAAAATATGGATCTCTGTCTGATTGAAGAACAGCCACTTGAGCTGGACACAGATAGCACTGAAGAGGATAGAAAGTACTACAAGGAGTGGTACCAATGCAACAGGAAGGCCAAGAATGTAATTAGGAGCACGATGTCCAACACTGTTAGAGGGTCAATAGTAGAACCAGACCTAGCTATGGACTTTTTGGAAGCTATTGCTGACAAATACAGGGAAAGTCATAAGGCTGAAGCAGCTAGGCTCTCTAAGAGGTTCAATGAGCTGAAATTTTCTGGAAGTGGGAGTGTGAGAGAACATATTATGGAGCTGATAGAGATCAATGCTAGGTTGAGGGACATGGGGATGGGAGTTAATGATGAACAAGTCGTTCATGTAGCACTGTTTTCCTTGCCAAGTGACTATAGTAACCTCAGAACCTCCTATAATGCAACTGAGTCTAAATGGGACCTCAACAAACTTATTTCAATTTGTGTGGATGAAGAGGATAGAGTTAAGAAGGAGAAAGAACCCACTAAAGCAGTGAACTTGGTTGAAAAACCCAAGTGGAAGAAACAGAACAAGCTTAAGCTGAAGAAGACAACCAATACTAAAGTTTCTGGAAAACCTGCAGACTCAAAGGCTGCAAAGCCATTCAAGTTTAAGTGTTACTTCTGCAAGAAGGTTGGACACATGAAGAAAGAGTGCAGCGGGTTCAAAGCTTGGATGATTAAGAAGGGTAAGTTAGTTCAAAATTCAGTTTTCTCCTTAAAAGTTAATTTTATAAATGTAGAACCACATTCTTATTGGATAGACTCAGGCTCACCTATACACATTACGAATTCCTTGCAGGGTTTAACAAACAGGAGGGTGCCAAGGAGTGATGAGGTCCATGTCTGTGTAGGCAATGGGATGAGGGTAGCTGTGAAAGCAATTGGAACCTTGAAGCTAGATTTAGGATTAGGAAATTTTTTGATTCTAGATAGTGTTTATTATATTCCTTCTATGAAAAGGAATTTGCTTTCTGTTTCTGTTTTGGTTAAGGTTTCTGGATGTAGACTTTTTATTGATTATGATGGAATAAAGATTTATCAAGGTTCTTCATATCTTGGTTCAGGTGTTATTATGAACAATTATTTGCAATTAAATTGTTCTGTTCCTAAACAGGATATTATGTTGATTGAAAATAATCAAAACACATTAAGAAATAACATTGTTGCAGGTGTTAAGAGATCTTTATTCAATGAAAAATCTGCATATTTATGGCACAGAAGATTAGGTCATATATCAAAAGAGAGACTTAAAGTACTTGAGAAAAACAAAATCTTACCAGAATTGAACTTTTCTGATCTTGAAGAATGTATTGAGTGCTATAAAGGAAAATTGACAAATTTCAGAAAACTTAAAGCAACAAGAAGTCAAAACCTTTTAGAACTCATACACACTGATGTTTGTGGTCCTTTCAAGCATAAGACTATTTGTGGTAATGTGTATTTCATTACATTTATAGATGATTATTCTAGGTATTGCCATGTTCAGTTATTATCAGAAAAAGCACATTCACTTCAAGCTTTTAAAATTTTTAAAACTGAAGTAGAACTACAGTTAGAAAGAAAAATTAAAGTTGTAAGGTCTGATAGAGGAGGAGAGTTCTATGGTAAGTACACTGAGGCAGGTCAACAAAAGGGACCATTTGCTTTGTTCTTGCAAGAACAAGGCATCAAGGCCCAGTATACAACTCCATACAGTCCCCAACAGAATGGGGTTGCAGAAAGGAAAAATAGAACCCTTCTTAACATGGTGAGGAGCATGATGTGCACCTCAGGACTGCCTAAATTTCTTTGGGGAGAAGCCTTAAGAACAGCAAATTACATTTGCAATAGGGCCCCAAGTAAATCTGTAGATAAAACACCTTTCGAGTTATGGTGTGGTAGACAGCCAAGCTTGCATCACTGCCATGTGTGGGGGTGCAAAGCTGAGGCAAAAATTCCAAATGCACAAGTGCAGAAACTAGAATCAAAAACAGTGAGTTGTAATTTTGTTGGTTATTGTGAGAAATCAAAAGGCTATAAATTTTATGCATCACACCATTCACCTAGAATTTTTGAAACAAATCAAGCAAAATTTCTGGATGAAAATTTCTGTAACACAAATTTTGAAGATCTTTCTTCAGATTTTGAGGAAATTACAGAAAATGTGAATTTAAGTATGATATTGCCTTTGATACAAGATCATGACTTAACTGCAACTGCCACAGAAAATATAGTTTCGAACCAAAACATCATAAGTCCAGTTGCTTCACCACACCATTTAGCTGAACCAGCCAACCAAGAACCTCAAATTCAACCTGCAGTGCAAAATAATGTTGAAAATGCAGAAATTCCTCCACCTAGAAGATCCCAAAGAGTTAGGAAACCTACCTTTGGAGGGCAAGACAGTGAGTATATTGTGTACCTGCAAGAACTTGATGAAAATCTTGCAGAAGACAATGATCCGTTAAGCTTTAAACAAGCTGTTGAAAGCAGTGAGTTTAAGGAATGGAAAAAGGCCATGGAAGCTGAATTAGAATCCATGAGTCAAAACTCAGTTTGGGAACTTGTCAAACCTGATCCAAACCACAAACCTATAGGGTGTAAATGGGTGTTTAAGACCAAAAGGGATGCAAAGAGTAATATAGAAAGACATAAAGCCAGGTTAGTAGCTAAGGGTTTTACACAAAAAGAGGGTATTGACTATACAGAAACTTTTTCCCCAGTTTCCACTAAAGACTCATTTAGAATTATAATGGCTCTTGTAGCACATTATAACATGGAACTACATCAGATGGATGTGAAAACAGCCTTTCTGAATGGTGAATTAGATGAAATCATCTACATGAAACAACCTGAAGGTTTTGTAAAATCTGGAAAAGAAAATCTAGTGTGCAAACTCAAGAAATCGATTTACGGACTTAAACAAGCTTCTAGGCAATGGTATAAGAAGTTTGATTCAGTAATCTCTAAATTTGGTTTCACAGAAAATATTGTAGATGAGTGTGTATACATTAAGACAGTTGGAAATAATTTTATTTTCCTGATACTGTATGTAGATGACATCTTATTGGCTTGCACTAACATGAAGTTACTCAAAGACACAAAAGCCTTCTTATCAAATAATTTTGATATGAAAGACTTGGGTGAAGCATCCTATGTCTTAGGAATTGAGATTCAAAGGGATAGAACACAAGGTGTGCTAGGCTTGTCTCAACACAATTACATTTCCAAAGTGTTGAAAAGATTTGGAATGGAAACTTGTGCTTCTGGTGAAGTTCCCATGTCCAAAGGAGATAAACTTACCAAAGGTTCCAAAATAGGGGGGAAGAGTGATTCTGAAATGGAGAGCAAGCCTTATGCTAGGCTAGTAGGCAGTCTCATGTATGCACAAGTCTGTACTAGACCTGATTTATCATTTGCAGTAGGTATTTTATCCAGATTTCAGTCTAATCCTAGCCATGAACACTGGATTGCTGGTAAGAAGGTACTTAGATATCTTCAAAGAACTAAAAATCACATGTTGGTCTACAGAAAAGTAAAACATTTAGAGTTAACTGGTTTTACAGATTCAGACTTTGCAGGTAATTATCCTGACACAAAGAAATCAACTAGTGGTTATGTATTTATGCTTGCTGGTGGGGCTGTGGCATGGAAAACCATGAAACAGTCATTGATATCCACTTTCACTATGCAGGCAGAATTTATAGCAATTTATGAAGGTGTTTGTGAAGGTATCTGGATTAAAAATTTTCTGTTGCATACCAAAGTCTTGAGCTTCATTGTTTCAGATGCACTTAAAATTTTTTGTGATAATGAGGCTGCAGTTTTCTTTAGCAAGAATAGTAAAAGGTCGAACAATTCCAAACATATTGATCTTAAGTACTATAGTGTGAGAGAGAGAGTGAAGCATGGAGAAGTGAGCATTTTGAACATTGATACAGATTCTCAGCTTGCAGACCCCTTTACAAAAGCATTGACAGTTGCAGCATTTCAGAGACATGCTACAAACATGGGAATTTTATCTGACTTGAGAGCTTGAGCTCAGTGGGAGTCAATTTTTATTTTGAATTTATTTTTGTGTAATCAGTTCCTTAATTCAGCTATTTTTCAATTTTCAGTCCACTTGTAATCTTTATCTTACAAGTCATTAATAAAATGAGGTATTCCAGTTATGAATTTCTTTTGATGGTACCATTTTAGTTTTCTGGAATAATCTGTTGGATTTTAAATTGTGTGTTTTGTCAAGTGGACTATTGTGCTATGCATGTTTTACAGATTAAGTCTCAGACTATCAAGTCCACTGGTGTGCAGAAATAGTTGGTGTGATTTTGAAGATTACAAAATCAATGCAGTAGGACAGTGAGCAAGTAATTTTACAGGTAGATATACAATTTTAACTTGCTCTTTATTATCACGTTTTGAGCTCATGTGATTTGTAGCAGCTGATGTTAAGTGGTCATCAACTAGTGTGGTTATGTTAATCATTTCTGGTTTTTGGTTCTTGGATTAGTTTCTGCAATTTGACCGAGCTAAATGGACCTTGAGTATGCTTATGTTTCAGTGCACACTTTAGTTGTTATCTGTTTTGAACTATGGTTCAGTTATCAAGCTTTTAGACAATGTGAGTCCAAGTGGGAGAATGTTGGAAAATATGGACTTCACATTATCTCATAGCATTAAGTAAATGAGAACTGATTTAGTTTAAGATAAATAACAGGAAATATAATGCTTTAACTCTATCTAGTTACCTATTGAGAATGTATATCTCTTAATAGGAGTTAGAAGTTCAAGTTAACTCTACCTGGTTAACATCAAGTTAATGTGATAAACTTAAGTCTCCTAATCGATAAGCTTTAGGCAGATAACATGGACTCTTTTATGGAGAGAGGACTCTTTGGATTAATGCCTATCTATTAGCAGGAGAAGTCCCTGCCTCTACTACGAGTAACAAACAGTTCATTTTCCATAGAGTGAGGTTAAACAGTAGTAGAAGGTAGAAGACTCTTCTTTGGTAAGTTTGCTGTGATAATCATCTGCGGAAATGGATGTCAACATGGTTTCCCTTGGTCAGACTATCTTGAATGGAATCAAGAGTGTGGATGCAGGTGGGTGTCCTAATAAAATTAGGAATTCTCTTCTGTTGATCTCTTGTTCATATGTTTATGCTTTTGGTATGTGTTTGTGTAATTGTGAATTGATCTTTATGTTGCGATGATTAAGTTGATGCATCATGGTTTTAACAAACACTTTAGGTATGCTCACTTGGAGATTCATAACTGTCCAAGCAGCCGCTGAAGACGAACAAACTTTGGTTAATGGGTGATATGACAAATGGGTGACAGATATCCAAGTAGAAAGCAGAGCTTATGAGGATCTATGGACTTGAAGAAAACTCAAAACTTACAAGAGCTAGAAAATGGTTTATTGAACAAACGGATGTTCAGATATGTCACCATATGAACTCATGAAACAATTCCTCAATATTAAGGGGTTCAATTCACGAAAAGAGCATCGGAGAGCTTGACAATAAGCCTTTTGTAAGTGCAATCGTTTTTCACTCTCTCTTCTCCGAAACTTTTATGAAGAAAATGAATAATTCTGAACGGCGAATTGAAATGGGACGATGAACTGCACCAGGCTGATAGAATAACATGGCAAGAGGAAGTATCAATGTACTGAATCAAATCAGTTGTCTCTCTGATCGATTGTAGATTATGAGCGGTTTTCTCTTAACTCAGACGTATAGAGCAGTAAGCAAACCATAAATCACAAATAAAACTGTTGTACACAAGTTTCTCGAGAACAAGTCAAATTTTTGTATAGCAAAATATATTAGAAGGCAGCAATCTGATCTCATGATCTTATCCAAAGGTTACAATTTTGCTACTAAAGCTGTGATCAAATTAAAGGACGATAATAATTGGCCATTAATTGGCCAAGTAATCCAGAACGTAACACCACAATGACTATCGCAGTATCGCTTATAAAGTACTGTCGACAAACAAAAACCTAATATCTGGAAGGCCACAAAAGATTTACATAGAGGGTGAGAGATGACGCTAAACTAAGATATAAAGTATATAAAACTATCAGCTTTTAGTTGTAGCTAGAGTCTGGAGATCCATAAATATGGATTTGCCTAGCCTAGTTCCACTGATGGTAACCCCTAAACTAAATTTGTAAAGCATATGAACTATTAGCTTTCGGCTTTCAGCTGCTATTGTCTTGAGGTCCATAGCCATATGGGTTCTTGCTAGCCCAGTTCCACTGATCCCGGCACATGTCATCAATGTTATATTTCGCCCTGCACGAAGATTTAGCGAGTAAGATATAAAATCACAATTCATATTACCATTTCATTACATCAGGTAGAAGGGTGGGTTGAGCATGGCAACAAGATTGGTGCACAAAATTTGAATGCACACAACTCTAGGTCATACATTAAGACATTTCAGTTATCGATAATTTCGTTGATGAACAGAATGCATAAAAGTTGGCAAATCAACTTACTTCCAGTTCAGTTCCCTCTCTGCCTTATCTGTTGATGCATAGACAGGACTGAGCGTTATGGAGCAGGACTGGTCGTGGAACAAGGGCAGAATGTAAGGAAAAATTCTAGACCTTTAGAAAAGTCATTTTTAGTATACCATCTGGAATTTGAGAAGAGAGGGTCTCAAAAAGCACACTTTCAGTTTTCAATTAAGATATGTGACAGATAAGACATCCTAGAAAATAAGAGTTTGCAAAACACTTTCATAATCAGACGACACACCCTCCCCCCCCCCCCCAAAATCCACAAGAAAGGTGGAAAGGCACATTGGCTCGGAAAATAATCATTTATGTTCAAATAAACCCCTTAGTAATACTTTTTGGAGTGATCTCTTATCTTTAGTAATACTTATGACATGTCTATTGGTGTATCCCTGTATATACTAATGTTCATCCTAAAGTTAAATAAACCTATGGTAATCCTTCCCTCTAGCTGTTTGTCTAATGGTCTGTGTGCTTGTGCTGCTGCGTTTAGCTTAAAGGTGACCATTCTTCACATAAGAAAAATACAAACCCAACCAGGCCCGGCCTTGGCAACAGCCCATGGCCGAAGGGAAGGTGGGGCACCAATTAATATATATATATATATATATATATATATATATATATATATATATATAAAATTTACAATAGAGAAATTTTAAATACACACCCTCAATTACTTAATACACACCTCATTCTCAATACACCACTCATTTAATTGACCATTCTAATATTTTACTAAATACACAATCCAAAGTACCTAAAATACATTTAATCTCAAAAATCATGAAATATTCTATTATTTGACTATATTAAGGCTACTATTTAGTATGATCAGTATAGGTTGACGTTTTGTAAATGCCCATATTGATTACTTGTGTTAAATATTGGGAAATCCTTAAAGATTTATTACTGTTCCCTTCAAATCTTTAAACATGAGAATAATAAACAAAATGAAGAACACACACCTCAACAGTGTGTTTGGATGAAGGAAAAAGAGATGATATTTAAAATGAAAATAAGCAGTTCATAACTTCTTAACATGGATTATCTCGTTTGACATTCTATACTTGGAAATTATGAATTTCTCTATGGAAATAAATGAATGAATTGATTGTCCAAATTCTTCACTTCAATTTCCATCAAAATATGTATCACCACATAATAACTAGGAACTTAGGAAGATAAACTACATATATATCATTTTGAATTTCCTTACAAAAGTTTACTTTTCTTACTTTATTAGTTTCCAAAACAAGGTCATTTTCATTTTCAATATTTCAACTTGTTTTAAATCTTCTTAATTTATCCTTTCAAAAAAAAAAAAGCTTCTTAATTTATTACACATTCCAAATTCTGAATAAATACAACCAAACAATGGAAATTGCAATTTATGGAATTCTAATTGATGGAGTGGTAGTGTCACGCCCCGAATTTTGAATAAAGGAATTCAAAATCCGAAACGCGAGAACAAACAATCACAAGAAGACACTTAGAAATTTCTTTCAAATAAACTAAGCAACAAACAAACTGAACTCACAATGTCAATACCGACTCGTTCTTTAGAGTCACATATTACATTACAATAGTTTACAAATTAAACTGAATATCAATTCAATAAGTAAACGCACCCTCAACACTCACAACACAGCGGAAGACTAGAACCAAAAGTACCCTTCCACGTCCACGCTACCGAACGTACACCTCAGCTTTGATGACGATTGATCGATATTCTAACCTGCACAATAACCCCTACACCATAGAATAGTGCACCGGGAATGTAAACAACAAACCCGGTAAGCTTTTCAGCCCGTATGAGTAAACTCAAATAAAGTGACTCACATCACTCATGCTTATAATTTCTCAATTCGTGAGATAATTAAAGCAACAACATTTAACTCCACAAAACACAACCAAACATATAATCACACTAGGTAACAATTAGTAATCCCTGCATCGAAAGTTTAGTTCAGGAGATCACTAAAGTCACCCAATTCAAATTATTGTAATCCCTGCGTCGAAAGTTTAGTTCAGGAGATCACCAAAGTCACCCAAACACAACCAAACATATAATCACACTAGGTAACAATTAGTAATCCCTGCATCGAAAGTTTAGTTCAGGAGATTACAATTAAATCAACAATAGAATTCATAGCATTCCAATTCTCACATATGAATTAAGGAAAGAACACCAGAACATTCTCCGAAAACTACGTACTCATGATGCAGTAACGTCGTTACCATCATGAAACTATACAAACACATACTACACACCCATGATGCAGTAACTCAGTTACCATCATGAAACTATGCAAACACAGACTACACACCCATGATGCAGTAACCAGTTACCATCATGAAACTGTGCAAACACAGACTACAAACTATGCAAACACAGACTACATACCCATGATGCAGTAACCAGTTACCATCATGAAACTATGCAAACACAGACTACACACCCATGATGCAGTAACCCAGTTACCATCATGAAACTATGCAAACACAGACTACACACCCATGATGCAGTAACCCAGTTACCATCATGAAACTATGCATGCAACATGACTAGAGCTCTAACCATACCGTAACCTGTTGCCTCCGTCGAGGTTCAGCCTTACGATGACATTGCACCCAGGTTAACCACTGTAACCTTCAGAATTCAGCAATTTAAAGAAATCCCACCCGACTCTCAATTGTCACATCATAATTTCAATAACTCATTCAACAATATAAGTCCTCAAATATAATTCCGGCATAAGTGGAAGTTCAATTCAATAATGTGAATGAAAACACCAAAAGTCTACATATCACAACGCCACACCATCCCGATATATATATATACCACGTAAATATATATATACGTAATCATCCACACAGGAATGACCACTAATACCAACTATAGTTCACACACTTTAAAACCAAGAAATTCATTTTATACTTAAATTCATTTTTTTACCTGGGAGCCGTAGCCCTATGAACCGTAGTCGATCGAGTTCATATTATTTCAAACAAAGCATTAAATTTGAAAACGATTTACAATTATCACAACAATTCCAACAATTAAATAATTCGGTTCGTAATTGAACCATGTGAGATTTACTCACCTCCAAATCCAGCTGCGTCTTCAATATAGCCCAAAATCACAATCACAACCGTTCGCCCAACCAAAACCGTCAATCACCTAAACAAATACGACCTTAACTTAGCAACCGATTCATAAAACACACTTAAACGACGATCCCACGGTCGGATCCTCATCCGTGACCACACAAAGTCATCGGAACAGCTCTACGATCAACAAATCAAAACTACAAGTCGATCGGACGGCCAAATCCTCACGGATCGAAAACCGAAACGAATCGAAAACCCTAAAACTTGGAAAATTCATAACATGCTCATACGATTTACAAAAATTACAAACTATATATCGAAATGCTCGTATCGACGAGTAGATCACCATGAAGAGCAGAAACTGCCCCAGAGGTGGCCGGAGACCACCGGAAACCACCACCACAGTGGCGGCACCGCCACCAAACCAAAGTCAAAATTTGACAAAACCTCCAACATCAAAGTTCTTCATCTCAACTCCAATTGAAACATTCATGACTAGCACAAAGTCAGAATAAAAGCCATTTGGCCGGAAGTTACCTCGCAAGTTCAGAAATTCGAAGAACCCTAGAATCACAATCTTCAAAATTCGACCTCCACACTTTGAATCGTTGCAAGCCTCTTGGAGGGAAGCATCAACGTCCAATGGGCTAGAAAAGCCCTCAAAGAACTCGAGCTATAGTGGCCGGAGATGGGAGAACCAAGGCCGGCGATTTGCAGCTCCACCGTGCAACTTCTCGGCCTTGTAGCGTCGTCTACGGTGCCTCCCACGACGAATCACCACCACAGACGTGTAGAGGGGACTGAGGAGAGCAGGATTCCCTTTGGAATCGAAGCAAAAGGTGGCCGGAGGAGGAAGAAATCGGCCGGTGAAGGTGAGAGGCCGATCGGCTCGGGGAGAGAGAAAACTTTCCGAAAATGGAAAGTTGGGATTTTTCTGATATTTTCGGATTTTTTTCCTATTTAACCAAAATGGAAACTTTTTCCAAAGGTCATAACTTCTTCATACGAACTCCGATTTCAGCGTTCCGCATGTCCACGAACTCGTATCGACACGCTCTACGACTTCCGTGAAGGAAGTTTTCACAGAATCCTAACTTATAAAAAGTCAACCTTCGCACCCCCCCTAAAACCATACTTTTCGAATAAATAATCGTCCGAAATACTTCCGCTCCATCCACGAACCACGAAATCGTATCAACGAACTCTTAAATAATTCCCGAAGCATTTAGGAATTAATTACGAATTTTCGGGGTATTACAGGTAGATTCCATCGTTTTAAAATTTCTCAAGAATTTATAACTATTTCATCCAAACACGACATAATTGAAGATTGCTGAGTGAGGTATTAAGAATCCATGTCAATGGTCGAAATTCATATGATGAAGTGTGTAGATGAAAGATGTATTACAGCATCCGGTTTAGAAGAAGAGACGTAAAAAAGAATATAGGCGTGATTCAATTTTTTCTTCTTCTAATATATGGATGTCTGTTTTGGACATTTAATCTACCTATAAAATTTGATTTGAAATATAAAATAATAAGAATGTGTATTAAGTAATTAGGAGTGTGTATTTAAAATTTCTCTTTACAATAATATGTAGCGGAATGTAAAAAAATAATCTTTTATTTTCGAATTCTAGACGCACTAACTGCGTGTTTTTTTTTTCTTTTTTTTTTTGTTCTTCGACTCTTCAAGTTATCGAGAGCTGCAAAAAGTCAAGTATCATTATAGCAGAGTCTCTCACTCTTTCCAAAACGTTGAAATCAAACAAATTTCTTTTTAAAATTAGGGTTTCAATGGTTATTCAATCCCTCAATTCATTTTCATAATTGGTCCCTCCAATCTTTCTCTTATATGTTTTTCATCTCCCAATCTTTCTTGTTTCTACTTTTCTGTTCTTCTACGGTGATTAGACAAATTTTTTGACATTCCATGATGTAGGTTGAGGTATTTATCAAAATAGGTATTGGGTGTTCTTCAATTTTAAAATTATGAATATTAGAAGTTATGTTGCTTGGTTTTTGTGGTTCTGTTGATTATTCTAAAAACTTGTTAATTCGTAACTTTTCAAAGCCAAATTAATATCATAATTAGGGCTGTGAATCTGAGACCGAGAAACTGATACCGATACCGATCGGGTCGGTTTCATTTCTGTTTTCTGTAGTACCGAACCGAGACCGTACCGATATGTTGGGCTCGGGTCGGGATCGGATTGGGCCTTTTTAATACCGGGTTGTTACCGACCCGGCCAAATAATTTGCTCCAAATCGATGTAGGGCTGCAGCTCGGGTAGGTTATTCACTCATTTCAGTCATTTGCTCCAAATCGAAGCCGCCTTCACTCTCAAACAGCCAAACGCCCAAACCTCCTTTGTTCGATCACTTTGATCTTCTATGCACGCCGATTCCATTTGCATCTTCGATGCACCACGATTCCATTCAAATCGAAGAGAAGAAGTAAGAACTAAAGAAGACAAGAAGTTGAAGCTCCGATTGACCGATTCCAATACGTCTGCAACTTTCAGTCTTTCACGAACTCAAGAAGGCTTTGATTTGATTATCAATGAGAAAGGCCGGAAAGCTAGGAGTAAATATGACTGTCTGAGTCTGGGTTTTGATTCTTTTGAATTTCAAATGATTATCAAGAGATGTTTGTTAGTATGATGGTTGACTGGTTTCGGACTTCAGATTGATTATCATGTATTAGATAGTAGATACTCTTTCGATTATCAATTTGATAATTTATCATGCATGGCTTACTTGCAAACTTGAGCTTGCTGTTGGTAACTTGGTATCATTAAAGAGTTGAAGAGGGTTTTTAACATTGAATTTTTTTTAAGGCTAATACTCTAATAGCTGGAGTTTTAGTAGATGACTGGGAAGGATTAGTTTAATTATTGAAAGAATTAGAGATTATGAATCTATGATTGTCAGATTGATTATTTGGGATTAGTTTACTTGTTTATCAGTTTATGACTTTATGATATTAGTTTACTTGTTTTTCAGTTTATCAATTTATGACTTTATGTGCTCTTGTTTCTACATAGAATGATTATATGTTTGAATGTTTATCAGTTTATATGTGCTCTTGTTTCTGCATAGAATGCTCAATTTATCAGTTTATGAATTTACTATTTAGTTTACTTTATCAGTTTATTTATGTTTGAATGTTTGATTACATGAACTGTGTTCAATCTTGAATCTTCATTCTTTAGTTAGTAACTTACTATTGTTGAATTATTTTTTTTATTCCAGTTTAGAAGAAGTAAGAAGAGGGGTGAAGTAGGCAAAGAAGTAGCTGACCACTTACATCTCCCTCAATCCAGCTTGGTTGTTTTGAGCAGTGGGACCTCTCCCTCAATCCAGCCAGCTGAAGAAGATGTCACTCAATCAGCAGCAGGGGCAGCAACTGAAAATTCGTCTGAAAAGGTACATGACAATCCTCGAGGTGATAGGAAACGTAGTTGGGTTTGGGAGCATTTTGAGGAATACACTGATACGAAAGTGATTAAAGTTAAGGGTAAAGAAGATATTATACAAGAGTTTAGGAGGGTTAAGTGTATATATTGTCCTAAGGGTGCTGTAGGAGACTATGCTTGTGATTCTTACAAAAATGGGACTCAGGGTATGATTAGGCACATAAACAACTCATGTAAGTATTATCCAGGAAGGAGGGTTGTTGATAAGAATCAAAAACTGCTTGTTGGTGATAAAAGCAAGGGTAATTCACTAAAGGCTGTAGCTTATAATCCTGACGAAGTTATGCAAGCTTGTGTTGAAATGGTTGTAGTTGATGAGCTTCCTTTTAGCTTTGTTGAGAAGCAAGGGTTTAGGAAGTTTTGTTATGTTATGCAGCCTTTGTTTAAGGTCTCATGTAGGAAAACTTTGGTGAAAGACTTTCTGAAGTTGTATGATAAGACAAAGAAGAAATTGAAATCGGATTTGTCACATATATCATAGAGTCTGCCAAACTGCTGACACTTGGACAAGTGTGCAGAATTTCAATTACATGGTGCTAACAGCACATTTTATAGATGATGAGTGGGTTATGCATAAGAGGATTATCAATTTATGCACTATCCATAACCATAGTGGAAATTCAATAGGGATGTTGATAGAGTCTTGTTTGATTCAGTGGGGGATAAACAAGGTTTTAACCATCACAGTAGATAATGCGGCTGCTAATAAGTGTGCTCTTGAGTTTGTTAGGTTCAAACTTAACAAAAGGGAAAAATCGGAATCAATCTTAGAGGGAAAGTACATGCATGTTAGGTGTACTGCTCATATTTGTAACTTGATTGTTGGAAGTGGGTTGAAGAGGTTGAATAGGGCAGTGCTAGCCATTAGAAATGCTGTAAAGTTTGTTAGGTCTTCGTCATCTAGGCTGGATAGTTTTAAGGCATGTGTAGCAAAGGAACAAGTCCCTTGCAAAGGCTTGGTGGTTATGGATGTTCCCACAAGGTGGAATTCAACATTCTTAATGTTGGAAGCTGCCTTGAAGCTCAAAAAAGCCTTTGGAAGGATGCTAGAGGATGCTGACAGTGGCTTTGCTGCATATTTTAAGGAGCCTGAGGAAGAGTATGATGAGGAAGGGAATCCGGTTCCAGTCAAAGGCAATAGAAATAGAGTTGGGCCACCGACAAATGAAGAATGGGATAAGGCAGAGGTGTTTGTGCATTTTCTTAGGGTTTTTTATGAAGTTACTTTGAGGGTCAGTGCAAGTAATCATCCCACAATCCATACTACTTTCCATGATGTGTTGTCCATGGAAACTGAGATCAACAAGCTATTTATTGCACCTGAAATGCAAACAGGGAGTGAAACTGAGAAAGTGTTGACTGATATGGCAGGACACATGAGTTCCAAATTTCTCAAATATTATGGCAGCTTCACTTATCTAAATCCTTTGGTGTTTATGGGGCTTGTGCTTGATCCCAGATTCAAGCTTCTTAATATCACTCATTTGTTGAAAAAAGAGGGGTATGATAATGACATTGTGGAAGCAAAAGGCAAGGAGTTAAGGGGTGTGTTGATGTCATTGTATGAAGCTTATGCACCAAAGGATGCCCCTGCAAAGAAAAGGGAGGTTTTAACTTCAACTTCACAAAGCACAGTAACAAGCAGTGACAACAGAGGAAGAGCATCAATCTTGAGTGATTGGAGAAAAGTTGTTTCAGAACTTGATGAGCAAGTGGTTGCACATGAAGTGGACAAGTATCTATTGGACCCTCTTGAGTACACAAATTTAGGAGAATCAGATTTCCCAATTTTGTTATGGTGGAAGCTGAATGGACCTAAGTACCTTGTTCTTGCAGCAATAGCCAAAGATGTATTGGCTGTTCAAGTCTCCACAGTTGCATCTGAGGCTGCTTTTAGCACTGGAGGGAGAGTAATCGACAACTTTAGGAGTTAATGAACTTCTAAATCTGTGGAAGCTTTGATATGTTTGCAAAGTTGGTTGAGAGGTGATGATATTAGTCACATAGAGGATGTTCCAGGAATCAAGGAAACAGAATTCTATGAGAAATGTGAGAAAGGTAAAGTTTTTTTATTTCTACTCAACTGCTCAGTTTTTTATATCATTACATTTTTATGTTTTTCAAGTTCTGATATTGTGCAAACCATTGTGTTTGGTGTATAGATCATATAACCTCAACATCTTCAAGTGTTAACTCATGTCCTAGGCCTCCTCCAAAAGCAAAGGGAAAGGATGCAAGTGATGAAGTTGTGGAGGTGATTGAAGATGAATCTGAAAATTCTAGTTCTGAAGACTCAGAAACAAGTTGACTGTCCTCATTGTTGGCTTTTGCAGTTTGCTCATTTTTAATTTCTATCATTTCATGAACTATCCTCACTCCTCATTTCTCAATCTCATTTTCAATTTTAAACTTTTTAATTTTTTATGGTTTCAGCCTTTGTGCAATTTGTGCAATACTTCTATGAGTTTATTTGGGTTGTATTGTTGTAAACTTGTAATAGTAAGCCTTTGCTGCAATGTTTAGTTGCTTATTGAATTACTTAGTCATGCCTTGGATTGCCTTCAGTTTACCAGTTTATTACTTACTGTCTTTACTTTCTAGTTTCTATCATGATGAAGAGAAGAACAGAAGGGCTGCATTAGTGCATTGCTTTGAAAGTTGAAAGTTTAAAGTTTAAACTTCACAGAATTTTCAATTTTGAAAGCAGAATTGGGGTACCGAATGGTGCCGAACTAGTTCCGAACCGATCGGTTTTGGGACGGTTCGGTTTTGTAAGGCATTTTTATGAGTACCGAGCCGTACCGAACCGAGTCAAAAAATCGGTCTCGACTTTGGTATACCTTAATTATCGACCTGTACCGAGCCGATCCCACCCCTAATCATAATTGTCATAAAAAAAAAAAAATCTCCAGACCAGCTCTAGGCACCAAAAAAAGTTTTCGCCCTGAACATCAAGAACCTCAAGACCGCCCTGCTCAATGATAGGTGCATAAAATACGACAAATATAATGTGCAATCTTTTACACTTTTCTTAGCTATTTCCTTTAAAAAGTCTGTTTTAACTTTGTTTTCTTTTTAGGTAGTTCGTGGAGTGATTCAAGAGAAATAGGAGCCTAAAGAGAGCAACGAAGCCATGGATCATGAAGTACTGATGCAGAGGACCAACATTGAGAAACCATTTGGCCAGAAATTATAAGGAAAGTCCACGGAAATCATTGTGCAAAACAGTTGCTGCAAAGCAGAAAACTGCAGTTTCAGAATCAGCATTCTGGGAACGGTTTTGAGGAGTAATTCTTGCATTCTTCCAACTACACCTTTGCAGAAAGGGCCAGTGATCCTTGAATACATGATGTTATATTTTGACAGGAGCCAAAGAACTTTTAAAAATCATCGACGAGGCAGTGGGAAATCAAAGTCAAAGTAGGCTTCTCGATAAGGCAGAAACTGTCAGCTTTTCACAAAGCTTTTTGGGAGATCTTTGCTGGAGACTTTCTTGGAGTTTACTACTACAAAACATTGATATAAGGACACATAATTTATCAAGTGTCCTTAAAAAGTTATTTACGACACTCTTAATATAAATCAAACTTAAGTGAAAGAGTGGTTTTTTTTCAATTAAGGACAGCTGGATTTCAATACCATGTCCTAAAAAAGTTTTCAACGCAAGGACATAAATCCCAAAAGCAATTTTTCAGTTGACCTGTTCAACAAAAAGAAAAAAACTTTTGCCCACTTTTGCATTTTCCCTCCCCAAATTTCAAATTCCCTCTTTCTAACCTCTTCAATTGAAATCCACTGGCCGAATTCATTACCTCTATTTCTATTTTATATGTTCTGTACTTTGCTTTGCTCTTCGCAACATAGGAAAAACAAATTGGTTTCCTGATCTCTTATCGGTGTTATGCTCTCCATGACCTAATTTCGTTCTATCAACCCAGATAGAAGGTTGAAGAGTCAATAACTCCAAAATCAGGACTATAGAAGATGCGGACTTTCAGGTACTATTATCTCCCTAATTTTCAATTGGTGGGTATTCAGATTTATGGGTTCATGGTTGGGGAATTACACTATTTATTCTCATGGGTACTCTCGGCTTTAAGAGATAATTGCTTCTTTGAATCATCTTGTAGCTGGAGGATAGATCTGGGTCTTGAACTAACATGTCATGTACAAGCCAAAGGTACAGAATTCCTATCGAGCTAGCTTCACCCAATACATTCCTTTATCAACACCAAGTGTTCTCAATTTTTTTTTTTGAACAATCCAAGTTGTCGATTTTGCCTTTATTCATTTGTTTCCCTTGTCTGAGCCGCTAAAACCGCTAAAAGAGATGTAGTGGTTATTGTCTAACAATCCAGATTATCAATTTTTTCCTCTTTCATAGAAATTCATTTCCACTATCAAGCCAAGGAGGGCATTAACCTTGCGCTGTCTTTCAAACATCTACTACTTTTGAGATTTGAATTGATAATCATTCTTTAAAATGTGAGGCAAATGATCTCCTTGGTGAAGTTAAAATGCTTGAAAACATCATGTGTGTGTTTGGCTTTACATGCACACCACCTGTTTGATGAAAGTTCCAGGTGACTGAAAAAAGTGCAAGTTTTTTAACAGTTGTATACCATTGACTACCATATCAGTTAGTTCATTGATTTTGCATATTGCTCCCTTATTAGTCTAGCTCTTTGAGATCTCTACAAGACCCTAAACTAGCTTCCCCTATGATCTTATGTAGTAAACTTAATGGTCTAAACCTCTCTAGGTATATTACTGCTAAGATATATTATCTTTACAATTTGAAGCAATAGTAAGTGTTCTACTATATTTTCAACTTACTATAGTGTTAACATGTGTAATGGTTAATATAATGAAGGTTGAGGAGAATATCGTGCTTGCATTAGCCCAACAAAGATGACCAAACTCTGCTGGGTTATCCTTCTTGGGTATGCATTGTACTTCTATTACCTCTTGGGTATGTGTGATTTTTGATTTTGTAATGATTGCTACCCACTCCGACTGTTCTCATTCATAACTGATATTCTCATATATGAAATCACCAGCTGATCCAAAGTTTATGGAGGCAATTGAGGATGTTCTATTTAAAGAGGTATGAAATTTCATTTGAGCTGTATTTGTATCTCATTCAATTAAAATACACGTGTATGCATACAATTAAATGTTTGTTTCAGGTGAGTCCTTTGTCTTAAGTGGCATGGGTCTTATAAATGAACTTGATTTCATCAGCCTTTGTCGTACACTGTTTAAGCACTCTATTTTCACCAAATTCTTTTGTTAAACATTTCACTTCACAGTGGATCCTCTTACTAAATAAAGCAAAGCAAACTATTTCATATTGAATAACATGGTTCAAATAGTCTTTTATCATAACATGGTTTAAACTCAGTAGTCTTTTATTTATTTTTTTGGTTCTCGAATACACTAATCTTGACATACTTCTTCTGATCCATTTTCCACATTTACATACTTCTTCATTTTGAGGTGGGTGTCTATTAAATACTGATTATGGGTGATAATAGTTTTGTAAATTAGTTCGAATTTTGGTGCAGATGAATGTATGCAGTGACTTGTGCTTTAGTTCTTGCTTTTGGTTTCCCAAGTAATTTTTTTGCTGATCCTTTCCTTTATGTCCAGGTAATTGCTCCTTTTTTGATAAAACAACTAGTTGTGTGTCAATTAAGTTCCCCACTGATTTTCAGAACATAAGCAAAGATTTTATAGTATACGTGAACTTTGAGGTACATCTGATGTAGAAAGTGATATTTCGATATATTGATGTTTACAAATGTACACATATATAGCAGTGAGATACTGCTGTTACAATGAACCCATTAAACTCTATTTACAGCTATAATCAAAACTGATATGCAATTATAGCAGAATCAAAACAGTCTATGTATTCAATGGAGGAGAATCATATGGCTGGAGTTTAGGAGAAGATTTAGTTTCTCTAACATCCCCCCTCAAACTTGGCGGTTCTGGACGAACAAGTTTTCCAGAAAAGAGAAGATGACGAGACTTGTGAAGCGGTTTGGTGAGTAAATCAGCAGGCTGATCAATGGAAGGAATGAAGCAGACATGGTGACTGCCAAGAGCAACCTTTTCACGAACATAATGATAGTCCAGCTCAATGTGTTTGGTACGAGCATGAAACACAGGATTAGACGCCATATAGGTAGCACTTAGATTATCACAATGCAAGAAGATGGGAAATGAACGTTAGCACGTAGTTCATATAGCAGATAGCCCAACCAAGTAGTCTCTGTGCAAGCATGAGCAAGAGAACGATATTCCGACTCGGCACTCGAACGAGCAATTGTAGGCTGCTTCTTGGAGCACCAAGAGATCAAATTGGAGCCAAGATACACAAGATAACCGGATGTGGAACGACGGGAGTCAGGGCAGCCTGCCCAATCGGCATCAGAATAAGCAGAAATATGAACCGGTTGCTGCTGAGGCGCAAAAAATAATCCATGACCCAAGGTGCCTTTGACATAGCAGAGGATGCGTTTCATGGCAACCAGATGAGGGTCACGAGGCTGACTCATAAACTGGGAAACCGAGTTGACCGCAAAAGCGATATCCGGACGGGTAATCGTGAGATACTGTAAGGCACCCACAAGGGCACAAAATTCTGTGGGATTGGCAAGTAAAGCACCATGAGTGGTAGTGAGGTTATGTTTGGCAGACATAGGGGTACTGACTGGCTTACTGAGCAACAAATCATGCTTGGAAAGAAGATCATAAACATATTTCACTTGATTAATATGCAGTCCATGTGAGACGGTATGAACCTGCAAACCAAGAAAGTAGTGCAGGGGCCCCAAGTCTTTAATATCAAAACAGCGACCAATGGCATCAATGAAGCTTTGGAGAAGACCAGCATTGCTGCCCGTAACCACAATATCGTCAACATACAGCAAGAAATGAATAGTGTCTTGACCGTGGTGAAATATGAACAAAGAGGAATCTGCCAAACTTTGGAAAAACCCAACCGACAACAGAAAATAGCTCATTCTTTGGAACCATGCTCGAGGAGCCTGTTTAAGGCCATAAAGGGCCTTGTGGAGCTTACAAACATGAGTTGGCCTAGTGTGATCAATAAAACCAGGAGGTTGAGTCATGTAGACTTCCTCCGTAAGAAAACCATGGAGGAAAGCATTCTTGACATCTAATTGGCGAAGAGCCCAACCACGAGACACAGCAAGACTAAGAACAGTACGGATTGTAGCAGGTTTGATGACAGGGCTAAAAGTTTCTTGACAATCAATACCTGGCTGTTGGTGGAAGCCCTTAGCCACAAGACGTGCTTTAAAGCGGTCGACTGAGCCATCCGGATTGCGCTTCACCCTGAAAACCCATTTGCAGCCAACTGTGTTCTGAGCCGGAGAGAAGGGAACCAGAGACCAAGTGTTATTCTTCATGAGAGCATTGATTTCTTCGGTCATGGCAGCACACCACTCTGCTTTCTTTGAAGCTTGAGAATAACAGGTGGGTTCGGCAGAGTCAATCAAGGTGAGGAGAGCTCGAGGAATGGGGTACCTGATTGTGCCGTCAGTCCGAATTCTTGTTTGGTGAGTACCATCCCGGAGTCGTGTGACCATGGGGTGGTGTGGAGGAGGTGGGCTCACAGCAGGCGCTGGAGGAGGTGGGCTTGCAGTAGGCGCCAGAGGAGGAGGGCTCGGATCAGGCGCTGGAGGAGGGGGTTGCGCATCCGCATATGGCGACGGAACCGGAGATAGAGGGTCGGCTGTTGATGGTAACGGATCCCGAGCTGGAGGGGAGGCTGCAGATGGGTCGACTACAGATGACGACGGAACAGGTGCAGGGATGAGAGAAGGCCCTTCATGGACTGCAATGGGCTAGGAATGAGCGGCGGCGACAGGGGCAGGCCGGGGATGGCGATGTAGGGACTGATGGAGGTGTGGTTGAGTCTGATGATGTTGATGCCGAGATAGAATCTTGAAGGGAGGGAGTGGGCGGAAAGCTTAGGCTGCCAGGCAATTGGGCTTCTGGAGCAACATTCAGGCTTGGGCTAGACAAAGATGTGAGCTCCAATGTGCTTGAGGCCTGTGTAGGCAGGTCCTGCAAACTTTTATAAGGAAAATGGGATTCGTTAAATATTACGTGCCTAGAGATATAGACACGACCAGTGCGGGAATCAAGACAACGGTAACCTTTATGGTGAGGGCTGTAACCTAGAAACACACAATCAAGACTACGACTAGAGAGTTTATTAGAGACATAAGGACCGAGATAAGGGAAACAAGAATAACCAAAGACTTGAAGAGAGGAATAAGAAGGTGGACTCCCATAGAGACGAGTTGGTGTATCCCAGTTAAGAACAGGTGTAGGAAGAATATTAATGAGGTAAACGGATGTTAACACGGCTTCAACCCAAAGATGATGTGGAGCACCGGAAGTAAGAAGAAGGGTGCGAGCCATGGTGGCAATGTGGCGGTGTTTACGCTCGGCAAGACCATTTTGTTGTGGTGTGTGAGGACAAGAAAATCTTTGTTGAATGCCCCAGGATTGACAAAAGTGAGAAAAAGCATGATTGACAAATTCAGTCCCATTGTCACTTTGGAGAAATTGAGGTGATCGTTGAAAAATATTGCGTATCATAGCAATGAAGGTTTGAAAATGGGTGAGAACTTCATTTTTGCGACGCATTGGATAAATCCAAGTATACCGAGAAAATTCATCTGTAAAAAGAACATAATATTTGAATCCGCTAACGGAAAGGGTAGAAGAGGACCAAACATCACTATGAAGAATTTGAAAAGGAAAAGTTGCGCATTCTTGATTATATTGAAAAGGCAATTGATGAGATTTGCTAAGTGCACAATCTCTGCAAAAAGAGCGAAAAGACAACTTAGAACCAATACTAGACCCTAAACGAGCTAAGACATTTGAAGAGGGGGTGACCCAAACGGTTGTGCTAGATGGCGGAGTGAGTGGAGGCAAGTGCATAGGGAGTAGTGGACACGCTTGATAGATTGAGAGGATAGAGACCATCTGACTTAATACACATTTACGCAAGCGTATGTATCGTTGTCAAGATAGGGAAATATTGTGCCCAAAGTTATCGTACCACGGGGATTAGTGGCTAACCCACAATCCTTGGATAGTCGGAACTAAAGTCACTAAGCAAACAAAAGAAAAAGAAAAAGAAAATAAATAAAAATGTTAATCTAAGGCACCAAGCCCTAGCAATGCTCGGCTTTGGTTTTCACCAAAGCCTAATCAAAACTAAGAGCCTAGTGATGAATATTTACAATGAGTCGAAATTCAATATTTTGAGAGATGATTTTAGATTAACAAAAATGTAATACCCCGAAAATTCAAATTAATTTCCGATGAGTTTTTGGAAATGATTTCGCGGTAGTAGGAGCGAGTACGAAGCTTGGAGAAGTTGTGGAATTAGTTCGAAAGATTTTATTTTCGAAAACGAACGTTATTTAGGGGTTCGTGAAAAAAATCGACTTGATGTAGGTACTGAATCTGGGAAAACCTCCTTCATGAAAGTTGTAGAGCTCGTCGATACGATCTCGTACATATGTGGAACGCAATATTCGGAGTTCGTTTGAATTAGTTATGATTTTTCAAAAAAGTTTCCAATTTGGTATAAAGCTTCCATTTTCAGAAGTTTCCAAAAATAATTTCATTTTCTTCTTTTGGAAACTCAGCTTCTCTCTTCTCTCTCTTCTCCCCCGATTACTTCCTCTCCTTTCTGGGCTTTCTTCCTCCGCCAGCAGCGCCACCGTCCGGCCACCTCAAGCCGCCCTCGAGGTGTCCACGGCTTCGCCTCGACGTCGTCTAGCCACTGGACGTGACCACTTTCCCCGGAACGGCCTCAAATCCGGCAAAACCGGAGCTGCAAGGTTGAGCCGAAAACGGTCAACGCCGGTTTTCTCCTAGCTCCGGCCACCAAAACTCACGATCCTTAGCTCCCTGAACTCGCCTCAACCTGCTAATCATCATCCCAGAAGGATCGCACCTGGAGTGACCGGATTCATGTTCGTCGGAGCTCGCACCGATTTAGATCGAAAACCACCTTCAAATCCGGATATCTCGAGTTACAGACCACCTCTTTCGGTGATTCTTGAACCAGTGAGTTCGCCTTGAGTTACTGAACGAATCTCCAGAAGGAATCGAAGCGATTTGTTGAAGTTTTTACGTCGAAATCTTAGCTCGCCGGTTTCTGCAAATTCTCGCCGGTTTCTGGAAAAATTCCGGCCACCTCGACTGTTCTAGGTAATTTCGACCCCTTCCGGTCATTTCCAGCTTACATGATAGTTAGAAAAGTTGTTAAGCTTGATGAGATGAAGAAGGGCAGCCCGGCCCCGACACCATTGGCGGTGGTCGGCGGCGGCTCTGCCATTAACTCCGGCGGCCCTTTCCGGCCACCTCCGGGGGTCAAAAATATGGTTTCTATACATTTTTAGATCCTATATTTCAATACGATCATTTCGATATATTATACGCAATTTTTGGATATCGTATGATTAAGTTATGAATTTTTACGTTTCGATCGATTTCGATCGTTCGATTCATGATCTGTGAAGATCGGACCGTCTGATGGACTCTTAGTTTTGATATGATGATCGTATGACTGTCCCAGTGGCTTTGTGTGGTCATGGGCGAAGATCCGACCGTTGGATCTTCGTATAATTGCTAAACAGTGAATAGGGAGGCGATTCGTGAGAATCCGTCCGTTGGATTTTCGTATAAGTTTGTGAAGATGTTAGTAAGGACGATTCAGGAAGATCCGACCGTTGGATCTTCGTAATGATTTTTGGAGGATGATCCTAAAGGCGATCTGTGAGGATCCGACCGTTGGATCATCATTTAATTTCGATCCGACCGTTGGATTGTCGTTTGAGTATGTTTTTGAGTTATTGGCTAAGTTAAGGTCATGTTTGATTAGGTGATTGACGGTCTCCCTTGGGTGAGCGGATTCGGTGTGTATTGTGTTGATTTGAAGACGCAGCGGGAATATCGAGGTGAGTAAATCGCACATGGTTCATTCACGAACCGAAATTCGGTGATTTTATTTAATTGGGAAATTGTGGAAATTGTTTTATGAAAATAAATATTTGTTTTAAATTATATGGACTTGATCGACTACGGTCCATAGGTAAGTAAAATGTATTTAAAGTATAAAAAATGAATTTATCGATCTTTAAATGCATTTGAACTATAGTTGGTATTAGTGGTCATTCCTGTGAGAGTGACTACGTATATATATATTTACGTGAAATATATATTGGATGGTGTGGAATTGATGTGATTTATTTACAATTCCGAGCTTTATTCTTTCAAGAATATAAATCATTGTATATTATTGAGTTGATGTTGATGAAGAGTAATTGAGTAAAGTGATGATTGAGTTGTGTGGAATAATTGATTTATAGAGTCGAGTAAAATTATCACATTGATGATTGAAGCAGTCATTCGTAAGGTGAACCTTGGCCCAGGAGGTGACACATTACGATACAGTTAGAGCTCTAGTCTGTCTGTCATCATACTGCTTGGGGGATAAACGAGTTATCATATGCCCTTGGGTATGACATACTGAATGAGGTGATTAATATAATTAATCATAAGCCTGTAAGTATGATATACTGAATGGGGTGATTAATATAATTAATCATAAGCCTGTAAGTATAATATACTGCATGGGATGATTTATATAAATAAATCATAAGCCTGTGAGTATATATTGAGTAAGAAGTTGTTTGTTTTTTAGTAGTCATGATGAGACGTGAGTTGATTGATGCTTGAAGTGACGTTGTACACTCCAATTATTATGCAAAGAAAATACTTGAGTTGAATTTATGCTTGAGTTGATTTGGTTAATTTAAATCGTGCAATCCTTTCATTACTCATACGAGCTTTGCAAAAAGCTTACCGGGTTTGTATTGTTGCAATCCCGGTACACTATTCAAACGGTGTAGCGGGTAATCCTACAGGTCAGGAGAATCGGGAAGGTGATCGAGCTGCGTAGAGTAATTGCTTTGTGTAAATCTGGATTTATATTGTGAGGTTTGTTATGCTCTTTTGAGTATTGTAATTTAATTTGGTGAGAGTGCGTTGTAATATGTAACTTGAGGAATTGAGTTATGCAACATTGAGAGGTGTGAAGTGTGGTTGTTTGTGAGAAAAAAATTCAGGACGTTATTTGTAATTGTATTATTCATGTTTCGACTTTGAATTGATTATTCAAAATTCAAGGCGTGACAGAAAATATAATGAAATGTAAAGCAATTAATAAAAATGCAAATAAATTAATAAAAGTGTAACCAAATAAATGGGAATGTCGGGTGCTAGGGAGGTTCCTTTACCAAATTTCATGTGTCGGAAGCTAATCTAATATAGATGCAAATTTCCTACTTTGGCAGTAGTTGTATCCAAGGCGGTTCAAGGCTCAAGGACCGAAATTCCCTTTCATGGTATTCCTACTCCGGTTCAAGGGTCCCTAATTCACATCAAGAGGCGTATAAATCGAGGAATTAGACTACTAAGCGACCCGCCCGCGCAATCACGTAACCGGTGTAAATCACCATGCTTATATAACCCTTCGAATACGAAATTGAAGGTTTCTAGCTTAGGAATTAGAGGGGGTCAAACCTCTAACTCCGTCCTAGACATGCTCAAAATACACACCCTAGAGTTGACTAGGCTCCTAGACATGCATTTCAACCCAACAAAAATAGATATAAGCATCCATCATATGAAAATTGCATCATTACATTAAATTAAACATCTTTTACACAAAATTTGGGTTAGGGCACACAACCCTAACCCCCAACAAAGAAATTACTCACAACCCATAATCATAGACATCAAAATTACAAAATTCAAATACAAAAGAGAAGAGAAGTGTAGGAGAAAACAAGAATAGTCACAAATAGCTAAAAAGCTAGCATGACTAGTCTTGATTTACAACTCCCACAATTACCCAAGTCTTGAATCTTGTAGAGGAGAAGTCTTTGATGAATCTTTGAAGCTTTGGGTGAGTAAATCCTTCAAATCCCTAAAATAAAACTAAAGAAAATATGAAAAATGGAGGAGAAAAGGATGGGAGAAGAGAATGAAAGAGCTGCCCAAAGGGCTGCCCTGTTTCTTGGTGCGGCGCTGCTCTAGGTTATTCTTCTGGTATGAACAGAGGGCAAGGAGTATATATAGGAATATATATGTGTGGCTGGGCTGTGTGGTTGCGACAGAAAGATATGAAATAGATAAGGCCACGTGGCATCACGTGATAGGCCTAAAGATGAAAGAAGAAAAATGGTCTGAAACATAGCTTAATTAAGAAATGGTTCTTAATTAATTGATCACCACGTGCATGCAGATTCCATTCTTCAATTTATTAATTTTTTTTTTTTTTTTCTATTTCTTCTTTTCCACAACACATGGCCTTCACACTCTTGATGACGTTGACATTGGTCAACTCGTTCATTGATTGTTGACTTTTCTCATCATTGTGTCGAAAATTCTACTTTGCTTCAAAATCGTGTCATTTTTTCTCAATTTCCGTAATTCCGCTTCTTTCCTACAAAATAAATAAAAATATATTAATTATATAATAATTGACTTGAGGATTAACTAATTTCTAGTGTTTTGGATACAATTACATGCATATAAATGCGTGTAATCACCATCCTTACAAGGGCCTTGAAACAAGAGACGACCAGTGAGTAAACAATAGATTTGATAGAAATCAGGAGCAAAGAGGAAAAACACACGATTATCTTTAGTGAACCGTACAACCGACAATAGATTTTTACGAATGGAAGGAATGCGGAAGACATCAGATAAAGAGAATTGAGAGGAGCCTAAGGACAAAGGAAGAGTACTGGTATGAGAAATGGACATTGAATCCCCATTACCCATATACACGTTGTGAGGACCACCATAAGGTTGAGAATTGTTGAGAGGCATAGCAGTCATGTGGTGAGTTGCACCCGTATCAGGATACCAATTGGGATCAGCAACAAAATGAGCTCCAGCAAAGGGTGTGGTTGTGGATGGGCCAGGAAATTGATGAGGATATTGGTGCAGCGAATGATGACTGGTGTGGCAATTGGGACACCAATTTGGAGGTGAAGAACGCACAGCCCAAGCAGGAGGAGTGAAAGGCCCAAAGGGCTGAGCTAGCTGCTGTGGCGCATGAAAGGGAGCCGCACTTGTGGAATTCGACAAAGACAGAAACGGAATAACACCATTGGAGGAGAATGGTAAAGGATTGGAGGAAGAGTTGGTGGCAGCCATGGAAGAGAAGGGGTGGGGGAAGACAAGGACAGAGAACAAAGGAAAGAGGATCAATAAGGTGAGAACCTAAACTACTGATACCATGTAGAAAGTGATATTTCGATATATTGATGTTTACAAATGTACACATATATAGCAGTGAGATACTGCTGTTTCAATGAACCCATTAAACTCTATTTACAGCTATAATCAAAACTGATATGCAATTATAGCAGAATCAAAACAGCCTATGTATTCAATGGAGGAGAATCATATGGCTGGAGTTTAGGAGAAGATTTAGTTTCTCTAACATCTGAAAAGGACATGTTTTGATTGTTTATAACCTTGAGGGCTAGATGGTTATAACTTGAATTTATTGTTATGGCTCTGTTAAAACCTTGGTGACTAAATGGTTACAGCTGAAAAGGAAAGGTTTTGATTGTTTTGCTATTCTTATGTGTAGCAGCGGTAGTAATAGGCTTAAAGAAGGTCAGTACTGTTATTTTAGTAGTTATAGCATGCAAGATTTACCATATCTTTTCTGCCATCTGATCAATAGAAGAAGCTGAGTAAGTATGTCAACTTTTGGGGGAAAAGTTTTTCTTTAAGCATACTTTTGTGGTTAACTTTTGTTTTTCTTGTGCACATTCATCATCTCAACTTCTTCTGCCAATTATGTTAATTTATTGTTTATGGATGGTTAAATTGACTATTACATATGAATGCCTGAGAAAATAACAGTGGTTGGAATCACAAACATAAAGTCAACATATGGAGTTGAGAAAAATTGGCAGGAAGACCCATGTGCTCCATAAGACTACATCTGGGAAGGTCTAGATTGTAGCTCGGATGATCCCCCAAGAATCATATCCTTGTGAGTTTATCCTAACTTTTATATATGTTCATTTTAAGAGGTGAGGACCGTGCTTTTAATTGACAACTATAACTTAGCTGTCACCATGACTCACTTAATGAGTTACTTGAAACTTGCAATTAGGGACTTGTCCTCAAGCGGATTGACAGGAGAGATAACTTCATATATATGCAATCTTGACATATTACATCTTTGTAAGTATTCCAAGCTTGATAACTTAGCAATAGCTGACTTTATGTGTGCATATATCTTCAGTAATTAGTACCTAAATTTATAAATTAATGTATGTATATGGCTGGATTCAGAAATTTATCTTACAATAAATTAACTGGATCAATACCTGAATTTCTGACTAAATTGCCAAACCTGAAAGTCTTGTGAGTATTTTGATTTGAGTTATTAATGCATATACTTGGTTATCTAGAATAGGTTTATAAATTTGCTCGACCTTTGCAGTAACTTGGAGAAGAACAAGCTCAATGGTTGATCACTTCCGAGCATGCTTATTGAAAAATTGACAAGTGGATCATTATTGTTAAGGTCTGTTTCTGTCTAAAGCCATTATCTAATATATTTAGAGTATTTCCTTCTATTTTCGGTTGCAATCTTATATTATTTGATGTAGAAAAAGTTCTATACTGTTAGGCGTTGTTTTGATACTATACAAAGTTGACTAAATTTCCATGACTGATATGCATCAACCTTATTCATTCTAGGGCCGGAGAAAATGAAAACTTATGTGCAGCAATATCATGCAAAAGGAAGAAAGCTAATGTATTCATTCCCATAATAGCAGCAGTTGGTGGATTTGCTATTATGTTTGTAGCATTAGTTTTTATATTATTTAGCATGAGAAGAAAAGAAAACAAGGTAAAGCTGTAATATATATTACTAACAGTTGAAAGGTAAACAAAGAAACTATTTGATGTGTCATATGTTTGCAATATTGATAATATAAGAATGTATTTTTTTGTGTCCTCTTATGGATTTAATGACTCCATTTCCAGAACTTTGAGGACATAATTTGTGTCCTAGTATAGAAAAGAAGACACATATGAGAATATATTGTGTTCTCTCATGGATTTAAGGACTCTATTTTAAAATATTTGAGGACACTAGCTAGTTGTGTGCGTCCTAGTATAGAAAAGAGGACACATATGAGAGTGGATTTTTATGTCCTCTTATGGATTTAAGGACTCCATTTCTAGAGCTTTTAGGTTACAATTTGTGTGTCCTCGTATAGAAAAGAGGACACATATTAGGTAATATGAGGATGCAATTTAGGTGTCCTCTTATGAATATAAGGACACCTTGTCCAAAGCTTTTAGGACACACAAACTGTGTCCTCGTATAGAAAAGAGGACACATTTCTAGTGTCCTTTTATGGGATTTATGATGACTCCCGGATAGAGGACTCTTTTTTAAAGAGTCCTTGTATGTATTTAAGGACACGGTTTCAATGTCCTTAAATCATGTTTTTGTAGTAGTGGTTTTTCCAGAAGATTATTGATCTTCTAGATGTGATGTCATAGAACATGTAAGAGTCAAGAACCATCCAGGAAAGTGGCGAGAGAAAGGCGTTCCTTGTCCAAGAATGAAGCTTCAGAGACAAAAATTGAATCCTAGTAAAAACAGGGTATTTTGGCCAAGACTCTTCTTTGGATGGATTTCTTGGGCATTTTTGGAAGGTTATTGATGCTGCAAATATGAAGGAGAGTCCTAGAATGATTCCTCAAGATTTTGGGAAGATTATTAAGGCTTGAAAATCATTTAATTGTGCTCCAATTAGAGGAATCCTCAAGCAACTAGGGAAGGTCTTTAAAGCAGAATTGGAAAAGGAAACTTGGGCTGTGTATTCCATACATATAGAGGCTCTGAACACGTTGCAAACAACCACCCTACAGCGCCATCTTTTGCCCCCAAAACCCTAGTTCACAAAGTCTTGAAATTCCCAAGTCTTCAAGAAGCAAAACCGTGCACCATCATCCATCTTCCATCAAGTCTTGCCGTGTTCTTCATCTTGAAGGAGTTCTTGCATCCAAGGGCAGTCTAAAAGTGAATTCGTGGCCTTCACCCTCCCCTTTTACGGTTTTTATCCTCTTGTAATCTAGTACTCATGTTTTTGTTTGTTGAATTTAAGACGATGTGTGGCTAGTTACTTTTTGTTAGGGGCAAGGTTTGAAGCCCCAATTATGTAGAACATATGTTTGTTTTAATTTAGTTTCTTGATCTTTGGTGTGAATTGGTTGTTTATCTCTGATTGATTGAAAACTTTTACATGTGTTTGTTTTATGGTGGCCAACATAGGATTTATGCATGTAATTGGAGCTAGGTTTAGAAAATAATTCACCTAATCGTCTTGTTTTCTAATCCACAAGTATGCAAGGCTTTGGACAAAAGTTGATGTTTTAAACAACTAGAAGAGCATGCTAGGTAGGCGTTCCACACTAGACTGCAACTCTATAACCAATCGTTTCCATGAGATCTTAATGCTTCAAATATGTTGGCACTATATGTGTTGTTGATAGAATAGCGTTCTATACCTTGATTGCATGTTTGATAGGCTTAGCTATTGTGCGTTCACGTAGACTAAGTGTCACGCCCCGGATTTTGAATGATAAATTCAAATCCGAAACCTGAATAATTACAATTACAAAAAAACCAAATCTCGAAACTTCGAGTTCATTATTACAATTCACTCTCACAATATATTATAAAGCTCAAATGAGCATAACACACCTCACAACTTACAATTGTTGTAAAACTCTAACAATTGCTCTAACCGCACGATCACCGTCCTGGTTCTCCTGTCCTGTAGGATTACCCGCTACACAATTTGAATAGTGTACCGGGAGTTGCAACAACACAAAACCCGGTAAGCTTTTTACAGCCAGTATGAGTAAACAAGAAAGAACTGTTGATTTATTAGATTTCAAGACTACCACAAACCCACGTTACTTTCTCACTCTCATATATATATATAGACACTTATGAGTTACTCTCAATTTAGCTCATAAGATCACTCACTCTCATATATATATGTAGACACTTATGAGTTACTCTCAATTTAGCTCATAAGATCCCTCACTCTCATATATATATATAGACACTTATGAGTTACTCTCAAATTCGCTCATAAGATTTCCCAACATTTGGTAGACAGACTCATATATATATATAGACCCTTATGAGTTACTCTCAATTTCCCTCATAAGGTTACCATATATATATTGACACTTATGAGTTACTCTCAATTTCACTCATAAGGTCACTCCACATTTGGCAGACAGACTAGAGCTCTAACTGAACGTAACCACTCGTCCGGCCACAGACGTGATTACGATTTAATACTATTAATAACCACCAGCCCGGTACGAGAGCGTGATTCACTAATAGATGCCATGGTCACCTCGTGACCTAGTGATCTCCACAGATCACAACAATTTATTGTTCCTCAACAATAAAACTCAACACCTCTCACAATATATTGTTTCTCAACAATAAACTCAATATCTCTCACAATATATTGTTTCTCAACAATAACTCAACACAACTCCAACAATACATATTATTTCACGTAATAATATATATACAGACATTCACACAGGAATGTCTAGTAACACCAACAATAGTTCATATGATTGCAACAAAATAAAGCAATTAATTGTATTGGGTTCGTAATATGAACCACGTGAGGTTTACTCACCTCGATAATCCCGCTGCGTCTTCAATTCAGCTCAAAATACGATCCACAATCGTCCACCAACTCAAACCGTCAATCACCTAGTCCAATAATGATCTTGACTTAGCCAACAACTCAAATATGTAATTAAACGACGATCCAACGCTCAGATTCAAATTAAACGATGATCCAACGGTCGGATCTGAATTTAATGATGATCCAACGGTCGGATCCTCACGGATCGCCTTTAGGATCATCCTCCAAAATTATCACGAAGATCCAACGGTCAGATCTTCCTGAATCGCCTTTACTAACATCTCCACAAAATTATATGAAAATCCGACGGTCAGATTCTCACGAATCGCCTTCCGAATCACTATTTCTCAATTATACGAAGATCCAACGGTCGGATCTTCGCCCGTGACCTCACAAGGTCACCGGGACAGTCATACGATCAACATATCCAAAATTGAAGCAAAACCGATGGTCAGATCTTCACAGATCGTAAACCGAAGATAAACGTAAAAACGTTAAATAGTAACGTCAAAACGTAAATCCACTATTTATCAACTTTTTCTAACATGACCATGTTATATATCAAAACGCTCGTATGGATGCATAGATCATCGCCTAGATAATGAAAACTCGAAATATGGTCTGATGCGCCGCCACAAGCGGTGGTCAGTGGGCGGTCAACGCGGCGGTCAACGCCGGTCAACCACCTCAGATGGCAAAGTGACCAACTACAAACTGGTTCAAAATGAAAGGGTGGTCGACTTTCATACCTGGAGCTAAGCCTGGTTCGGCCTAGATCGTCCTAGATCAAGCGTTGAAGTTGGATTAATCTCGTGCGTCTGATCAGATTCCAGATTGAATCAGGGACGTCGAAATCTTCAACTCGTGATCTTTCACTCCACACTCCAAATCGTCAAGCAAGGCCTATATGGGGATGATCAGGGGGAAGAGGAGATCACGAAAATGGGGAGGATCGGCCCGTGCAACGCCGGCACGGCTGAGATCCGGTCGGGTCGGTTACTCCGCCTGGGGTCGCTTCGATCCAGCTCTGGGGGCAACGGCGGTGCAAGGCAGCGGCACCAGACGACTGGGCGGCTTGCGGCGATCACAAGGAGGGCCGGGTCGTGGCCGGAAGACGCCGGAGGACGAAGATGGGTCCGGGTCGGGTCAGTCGGGTCGGCCGCGTGGGAGAGGAGAGAGAACGGAGAAAATGGGGGACTGTTCCGCAAAAAGAAATTGTTTCGTCCTTAAATGAAATTTCTGATTTTTTTTCGATATTTATAGAAAATTCCCAAATTTCAAAAGTTCATAACTTATTCATACGAACTCCGAATATTGCGTTCCACATGTCCACGAACTCGTATCGACGAGCTCTACAACTTTCATGAAGGAAGTTTTCCCAAATTTTGAACGTATAAAAAGTCAACTTTGTTGACCCCCTAAAAACGTTCGTTTTCGAAAATAAAATCGTTCGAACTAATTCCAAGCTTCGTACTCGCTCCTACTATCGTGAAATCATTTCTAAAAATCCACGGAATTTAATTTGGATTTTCCGGGGTATTACAGTCTACCCTCCTTAAAGAAATTTCGTCCCGAAATTTGAGCGTAAGTCAATTCCTCTCGATTAAGGTTGACCTAACTATAGAATCTCCATCTTTTCCAAATCTGTAGTAATCTACAAAGCCTCAGCCCTTTGTATAAAAATACATTCCTATGGCCACTAAATCCTTTCATCACAAACGTAAACGCACAACACAACTGCTCAACATCACTCCACATCAATTACACAAAATCATCACATGGATCATCTCATAGATCCTTACATAGATCTTCACTCTGTACTGGCATACAAGCACAGTAAACACTCCCACAAAGTGTTTCGCTACTCAATTAGCATCACGGTAAATCTCTATAGTAAAACTCAAGCATGCACCATTCTTCACAACAATAGAGATGCATCACTCAAAACAAATCATCCCCAAAAGCACGCCAATAAAATATGTCACCCAGTGACGATGACTTGGGCTTGTTCAATCCTTGGGCTAAGCACTAGGGCTGGCCATTTGGGCCTGAAGAAATCGGACCATCCACATTTCGAACCGGCCCAAACCACTTTGGGTTTAACATTTGGGCCTACTATTCGGGCCGAACAATTGGGCTTACCATTTGGGCCTACCATTTGGGCCTACCATTCGGGCTTACTATTTGGGCTTACTATTTGGGCTTACGATTTGGGCCTACCAATCGGCCCACCAACTTCCAGCTCGGCTACGGTATGAAATTGTACATACCGTATATACGTATGCATACCGTACAGATCGTATATACGTATGCATACCGTACAACTGTATATTCGTATGCATACCGTACAGACCGTATATACGTATGTATACCGTACATACCGTATATACGTCGTATATCAAGCATATACGAGATCCAAAAATATTTGTAAGAGGTAAGGTTCGAACTCCCGACCTCAAACACGAAGGTTTTGCTCCCAACCACTGAAGCAAGAGCTGCCTTCATTAATATATGCTCACGTGTTATATTTATTATGTCATAAGCGACATAAATAAAATAACGGGGGAGGCAAGGTTCGAAACCTCAACCTGCTGCACGAAACCTTTGTCCCCAACCACTGGAGCACAAGCTGTGCTTAATATAATGTGTACAAATGTTATACTTATTATGTCATAAGCGAACATAATAAAAATAAACGAGAGGCAAGGTTCGAACCTCTGACCTCTTGTACATGAGCCTTGCTCTTCAACCACTAGAGCACCAGCTGCTCTCGTTACTATCCATGCAACTTCTTTTATTTATTCTATCATAAGCGATAGAATAACAACAAACTGTCGGTACACTCCACGTGCCACGACACGTCTCTTCCGTGATTTACGGAAAGCAAATCACTTTCGGCTAAAGCTGTCTGCCACAGCGTCTCGAGGTTCGGCCTGTCCCCTTACACGCTCAACACGCGCCAACAGCTTTTCCGGGTTTCGGGGCGACTTTAATCCAACGCGTAGAATGAATCACAGGAATCGTTCATCCAACGGTGGAGATCTGCTCACCTCGCTCTATAAATAGGTGCATTCTGGAGAAAAACTGTTCACTCCAAAAGAAAGAAATTTTCTTCCGAGCTCAAGTCTTTCTCTCTCAACTCTTCAGCCTTTCTCTTCTCAAATCCTTTCTTCATCAATTTCAATCCTTCTCTTCTGATCTTCTCTCCCATCTAGTTGATTCAATCCCATCTTTCCTCTGAACTTTCAGATCTTCAATATTTTCCTCCAAATCTTCAATCCTTCTTTCTCAGATCTTTTCTTCCATTTGAAGATTCGATCTCATCTTTCCTCTGAGAATCTCAGATCTCCAATCACCAGTTCAACAACTCCAATCCTTCTAACAAAATCTCCCTCAAACACTAAACCATGTATTCCTCGATTTCCACATCCTCTCACCCCATGACCCAAGAGCCACGAACTCTGCAACTAATGGAGCTCCAAACCCCGCAACAAATGGAACCACAACAACAGCAACCAACAGAGGAGGGAGGAAACACCCAAGCAGCTGGAAGTAGTGCCAACATGGATTTCTGGCGAAGCCGTACCAGGTGGATTCCTACTCCAGAACAAATAAGAATCCTCAAGGATCTTTACTATGTCAAGGGATTTAAGTGCCCAACTACAGAGCAGATTCACGAGATCTGTCTCCAGCTGAACCAGTATGGGTATGTTGAGGGTAAGAACATTTACTTTTGGTTCCAGAACGTCAGGGCTCGAGAGAAGCAGATGAATAGGTGTAATCAGGCTGCTCCAGTGCCCATGAGAACTAGTTCTCTTGGTACTGGTAGATCCATTGATCTCAATTTTGGGTCCACTGGTTCTACTGGTGCTGGTGGATCCATCGACATCAATTTTGGGCCAGCTGGTGGATCCATTGACATCAATTTTGGGTCCACTAGTCCTACTGATGATGGTAGATCCATTGATCTCAACTTTGGTTCCACCTATTCTACTGGTAATGAAGGATTTATTTACTTAAATTTTGTTTCGTATTCTTCCTCACACTTCAACACTAATACCAGTACAACTCTTTTGGCACAACAGGAGGACAAACATCCCTGCAACAACGAGGAGGAGATCACCAGGAGGTTCAAACTCTTCCTCTGTTCCCCGTGCACGGCGAGGACGTCTTTGGTAACCTGAAGACTACTTCCGAGGAAGGTAGTGCACATGATTACTATTTCGGTGGCTCAGGCGGTTACAACAGTGGCTCAAACGTTTCTCTTGAGCTCAGCCTCAACCCATCCGGAGCTGCTGACTAGGCTTAGTATAGCATAGTCCTCGCTTTTTTTTTTTCTTTTTTTTTTTCTTTTTTTTTTTGTAATATAAACTCAATAAGATGGTGTGCATGTTTTCTTTCCTGTTTGTTTAACCAACAACAACACCAAGGATCGAACCTTGGTCACCCAATACTGTTTTCAAAACCATAAACAACTCTACTGCACACATCTTTCATAATGATGCAATAAAAACAATCACTCAAAAAGAATCCAACAATCAATTAAGTCGCATCGAGGTCTAGCTAGTATCCTCTGAGTCAAACCAAACACAACAATTTCATCGATAGGATTAGGGATTTATAAAGCTAAACACATCCTGAGTTAGCTAGGAAAAACCCACGTCTTTAGAGTTACTCTTACAACTCTTATAGAATCTCGATAATTCCATCTATCAATTGCTTCAACAAAAACTCACCACAATTCAATCCCTAACATTTAGCGATTCAGAAATCAAATCAAACTCCATATCACATAGTAATTCACTTGAACCACTATGGATACCTAACAAAATCACTAAAATCAATATCCGAAATTGCGTTTAACTATAACACCTAAAATCAATCACCAAAGGCACACACTCTCATCCAACATCATTCACAAGAACTGATTCTAACTCTCCCAATTAATTACACCAAAATCAACTCCATTGCAAAACTTTAAGTGTCCCGCCTACTTAAACTTAAAACACACCACAACTTCAAATTCACTGCAGCCCATCTCCATACTACGATCCAAAACTTAAGAAAACTAGTTCACCACACAAAGGCCACAAAATTCAATTTCATTCACTTGAACAAAACTATATTCACAAGTCACGGTCAGGTCATCAACCCATGGTGTTCAAATGAATAAATTTCAAATCCAGTTTTCCTTGTGAATCGTAACGTATCGTTCCAAAATGATGCAAGCAACATCAACCACGTATATAAGACACATCTCGCGAACTCAATTCAAATTCAGAATCACCAAAACTACTACTAATTCCAATTCTACCAACAATCTTGATTCTGAAGGAATTATAGTACTCAACGACAACCCAAAACAATGGTCTCTCATCTCTAACCATCGAGCACAAAATAAAATTCTTGTCTCGCACCTTAAACCCTGCTTAACAACTTACAAGCACAAGGAAGAAGTAACCGCAATAATTCCTTCCCTAACCGCAACACTACTCACAACTCCACATGAGTCAAGAATCTATTCAAGAACATTAGTATATTCAACTTAAAAAGGCAAAATTACCATCGATTAATACTCGTATCCACATTACAGACGAGCATAGGTCCACACCATGCCTTCAACCAAACACTTCAACAATCAAAAGAACCTCATTTCCATAAAACAATCCTCGTTGACTTAACAGAGTTGAATCAAGAGGTTCCTATTCCTCAAGGATTGTAACTCGCGGCCACTGAACTTATTCCCATACGAACCTACAAGACAACTGTAAGGTTCTAAGTACAACCCCTTCGAATATCCATCACCTAAGGAGTATAGTATGCTTGGCTAATACATGTATAACACTTAAAACACAGTATAAGTCAAATACAAATTCATATTAACCAAGTCAATACTATAGGGAAGGTATTCACGTTCCCTAAACGACCTAGCGGCCTAAACAACTCCCAACACTCACGCATACCCAATGACTTAGCCAATACCAAAGAGCACACGATGGGGATCCGCTGCAGACGGGCCATCACTCGGAAGGTATTGACACATCACCAAATATGCACCTTACGCTCTGATACCAAACTGTCACGCCCCGGATTTTGAATGATAAATTCAAATCCGAAACCTGAATAATTACAATTACAAAAAAACCAAATCTCGAAACTTCGAGTTCATTATTACAATTCACTCTCACAATATATTATAAAGCTCAAATGAGCATAACACACCTCACAACTTACAATTGTTGTAAAACTCTAACAATTGCTCTAACCGCACGATCACCGTCCTGGTTCTCCTGTCCTGTAGGATTACCCGCTACACAATTTGAATAGTGTACCGGGAGTTGCAACAACACAAAACCCGGTAAGCTTTTTACAGCCAGTATGAGTAAACAAGAAAGAACTGTTGATTTATTAGATTTCAAGACTACCACAAACCCACGTTACTTTCTCACTCTCATATATATATATAGACACTTATGAGTTACTCTCAATTTAGCTCATAAGATCACTCACTCTCATATATATATGTAGACACTTATGAGTTACTCTCAATTTAGCTCATAAGATCCCTCACTCTCATATATATATATAGACACTTATGAGTTACTCTCAAATTCGCTCATAAGATTTCCCAACATTTGGTAGACAGACTCATATATATATATAGACCCTTATGAGTTACTCTCAATTTCCCTCATAAGGTTACCATATATATATTGACACTTATGAGTTACTCTCAATTTCACTCATAAGGTCACTCCACATTTGGCAGACAGACTAGAGCTCTAACTGAACGTAACCACTCGTCCGGCCACAGACGTGATTACGATTTAATACTATTAATAACCACCAGCCCGGTACGAGAGCGTGATTCACTAATAGATGCCATGGTCACCTCGTGACCTAGTGATCTCCACAGATCACAACAATTTATTGTTCCTCAACAATAAAACTCAACACCTCTCACAATATATTGTTTCTCAACAATAAACTCAATATCTCTCACAATATATTGTTTCTCAACAATAACTCAACACAACTCCAACAATACATATTATTTCACGTAATAATATATATACAGACATTCACACAGGAATGTCTAGTAACACCAACAATAGTTCATATGATTGCAACAAAATAAAGCAATTAATTGTATTGGGTTCGTAATATGAACCACGTGAGGTTTACTCACCTCGATAATCCCGCTGCGTCTTCAATTCAGCTCAAAATACGATCCACAATCGTCCACCAACTCAAACCGTCAATCACCTAGTCCAATAATGATCTTGACTTAGCCAACAACTCAAATATGTAATTAAACGACGATCCAACGCTCAGATTCAAATTAAACGATGATCCAACGGTCGGATCTGAATTTAATGATGATCCAACGGTCGGATCCTCACGGATCGCCTTTAGGATCATCCTCCAAAATTATCACGAAGATCCAACGGTCAGATCTTCCTGAATCGCCTTTACTAACATCTCCACAAAATTATATGAAAATCCGACGGTCAGATTCTCACGAATCGCCTTCCGAATCACTATTTCTCAATTATACGAAGATCCAACGGTCGGATCTTCGCCCGTGACCTCACAAGGTCACCGGGACAGTCATACGATCAACATATCCAAAATTGAAGCAAAACCGATGGTCAGATCTTCACAGATCGTAAACCGAAGATAAACGTAAAAACGTTAAATAGTAACGTCAAAACGTAAATCCACTATTTATCAACTTTTTCTAACATGACCATGTTATATATCAAAACGCTCGTATGGATGCATAGATCATCGCCTAGATAATGAAAACTCGAAATATGGTCTGATGCGCCGCCACAAGCGGTGGTCAGTGGGCGGTCAACGCGGCGGTCAACGCCGGTCAACCACCTCAGATGGCAAAGTGACCAACTACAAACTGGTTCAAAATGAAAGGGTGGTCGACTTTCATACCTGGAGCTAAGCCTGGTTCGGCCTAGATCGTCCTAGATCAAGCGTTGAAGTTGGATTAATCTCGTGCGTCTGATCAGATTCCAGATTGAATCAGGGACGTCGAAATCTTCAACTCGTGATCTTTCACTCCACACTCCAAATCGTCAAGCAAGGCCTATATGGGGATGATCAGGGGGAAGAGGAGATCACGAAAATGGGGAGGATCGGCCCGTGCAACGCCGGCACGGCTGAGATCCGGTCGGGTCGGTTACTCCGCCTGGGGTCGCTTCGATCCAGCTCTGGGGGCAACGGCGGTGCAAGGCAGCGGCACCAGACGACTGGGCGGCTTGCGGCGATCACAAGGAGGGCCGGGTCGTGGCCGGAAGACGCCGGAGGACGAAGATGGGTCCGGGTCGGGTCAGTCGGGTCGGCCGCGTGGGAGAGGAGAGAGAACGGAGAAAATGGGGGACTGTTCCGCAAAAAGAAATTGTTTCGTCCTTAAATGAAATTTCTGATTTTTTTTCGATATTTATAGAAAATTCCCAAATTTCAAAAGTTCATAACTTATTCATACGAACTCCGAATATTGCGTTCCACATGTCCACGAACTCGTATCGACGAGCTCTACAACTTTCATGAAGGAAGTTTTCCCAAATTTTGAACGTATAAAAAGTCAACTTTGTTGACCCCCTAAAAACGTTCGTTTTCGAAAATAAAATCGTTCGAACTAATTCCACACTTCTCCAAGCTTCGTACTCGCTCCTACTATCGTGAAATCATTTCTAAAAATCCACGGAATTTAATTTGGATTTTCCGGGGTATTACACTAAGTAATTAGGGAAACATTAATAAGGGACATGATCTGCTTCGACTTGTTTCTTGGTTGGTTTCTTTTCACACCTTAGTAATTGAAACTAGGTTAACTTAACATTGTTCGAAAGTAATTGGTGGTGGATTTCTGAGTCTCTAACGTCTTCTCCATATTGTTTTTCAAACTCTAAAATCGTTTTTGTTTTCCTATTTTCCTTTTATTTTCTTAGAAATTAAAAAAAAAAAAAACTCAAATCTGTTTAACTTAGGATTGCAACGCACCTTTCTATCCCCTTCTGTTTCCTGCCATCTTTTCCTCTCTTTTCTTTTTGTTGTGTGACGTTTTCTTTAGTGGTAGTATTGTTTTGTTTTGTTTTTTTAGTGTGATTAATATAGTTACCCTCAATCTCTAGCATCGAACGATCCTTGCTTATCCTTTACTACTGACGACTACATTTTGTAGGGTTAAGTTGAGCGCCTAATTTGGGCGTATCACTCAACATCTAGAGCAAGCTTGTCTGATTGGACTGATATTACATTATTACTCGACACGAATCCATGCTAGACCACTAGTACAACCTGCTAACATGAGCAGTATGCATATATGTCGATTTGTGTTAAAAACAAGTGGCGATTTAGACAACAAGGTGAGGGTGTTTTAACTTCTTATAAATCTAAACCGGGGCAGGTAAAGTTGTGCATGAACCATCAATGAATAAAGTGAGAAATTCAATCTGATTTCAAACAGGGGATAACAAATGTGGATGTCTAGCGAAGCAGGAAAGACTTCTCAATAAGTATCAGTTCTTTAGCCACATCAATCATATCTGGCCTTACTTCACTTTCATCTTGGGTGCATGACAATGCCAGTGCTAGGAATAAATGCAAGTGCTCTTGAGCTTGCTTATCTTCCCCTATCTCTCCAAGGATTTTAGGATCTACTACCGTCTGAATCTGACCATCACTAGCATGACGTTTCACATATGAAATAATCGACTCAAATTCTCCTTGATATTGAAGCACAACTTTTTGGCCCGTCAACAATATACAAAAGCACACCAAAGCTATAAACATCAGTCTTTTCTGAAATGTAACCAGACCTCATGTAGGCAGGGTCAAGGTACCCATATGTCCCTTTTGGCTCATCTACAACATGGGATTGCATAGGAGGAATGGTTATGGAAAGTGAGAAGTTGCAAAGCTTCGGAATATAATCATTGCCCAAGAAACCACAGGAGGCTCGTATATCTCTATGAATAATTGGCCGGGAGAAGGCAGTATGCAGATATGTAATTGCATTTGCAAGTTGCTTTGCAATGCGCGGCCTAATATTCCATGGTAGGGATTGATTTGCTCCACAACCCGCTTCACTAGTTAGAACTCCTTCACTTGCACATTCAAGCACTAGAGCCGGTATAGGGAGCTCTAAGCAGCAGCCCAACAGCTTTAAGACATTGTTATGGCTGCTCATCTGCATTGTTATTATAATGTCACGAATGGCCAGAGACCTAGCTTCATACCCAACTTGGGCAGTACTCATAAACTTCTTAATGGTAATTGATCGGTCATCTAGAAAACCATTAAACATTTGGTAACGAAATTCCTCCGAAAAGTCTTGTATACTGCAAGAAGGATCAAAGTTGTTGGTTGCCCTTGTGAGTTCATCAAGAGAATAACAACGAATTGGATTAGACTTTCCATCACATGAAGCAATGAGATCTTCTAATAATTTGCTTCCATTCGCCAAGAATATATATTGATGATGATACAATACCAGTATCTCTCTCCTCTGTCCTTAAACATGGAAGCAGTGAAAACCTGATACACATATTAGAGAACGAATGTAAAATAATGATGGATATATCATCAACAATTCAACACCAATAACCAAAAATACGAAGAGGAACAAGACTATATATCTTAAATTAATCAGGTCTAAAATTAAGAAAGCTAATTGTTCAAGTCATAACGTACAAGCTTTTGGATGACATTCTTTCCGATCACTTTGTTCTTCTACGTATCACTCGACCAATCCGCCTTACCAAGTTGGATTCAGGCTGCTCCGGCCGCCAGTTAGAGACTAACTTATTGATTTCTTCCACCGAATACACTGCAGATTTATTTTGAAAGTGTAGCAATAGTTATACTTGGTTACATTCAATTTCTCCAAGTATATATGTGTGTTTGTGTGTGTGTGTATATATATATATATTCAGGGATTCATGACATCATTTTCTATGGAATGAGTTCTTTTCTGAATCTGTGAGGTTTGCAGCGTCAATGGTTGGTAAAGAATAACATGGCGCAGAAATGGTCAAATGGTCAGTGTTTGTCCAAGTTGCCTTCGTTGATAATAAAACATAATTCTGCTACCAATACACCTATCTGAATTTAAAATTTGATTTATTAATAAATTTACGAAATAATTCGTGTATTTGTAGAATTTTTTTATAGTTGGTGTACGTGGGAAGTGAAACAGAGTGAAGAAATTTGGGATTTTCTTTTTGCTGTAATTTCACTAGGCAATGGGTTGTTAAGTAATTACCATAGAATAGGTATGGAGTTTTTCTTACAATGACACAGCATGAAACAAGCATTGGTCAATAGATATTGTGAAACTTTTAGTGAGTTCAGACTTCAAAGATCTGATCCAGTCACTTCTCTTCTCAAGAAAGGTCTTTTCCAAAGTATATTCCAGAAGCCTTTATCAACATCAGTCTCTCTCCTTCGCCGACATCAACAGCACCCATCAACATCCCCATCACTCATAACTTGGTAAGATTTTATACTGATAGAATAGAATTAGCCCAATATAATAAGCACTGATATTTTGATCAAACAATTACGATCATTTGTTTTACCAGATTGTTCATCTATACCCAAAATGATGTTGTATCTCTAAGGGCAGTAAACCATCTGATTCAAATTGTTTGATCCAAGTTTTTGATTCCTTTTTCATTGGAGTGGGAGATTATTCAGTTGCTTTTATTCTATCATTAATATTTCAGTCCCTTTAGTCCGTTTGACAGCTTTGAATATTTCAGTTTTGAAAAATTTTCTCTTTTACTGTTTCTGCTACTTTTGATATACTTTGGTTTCTGATTGGTCCCTTTTTTTTTTTTTTTTGTGCTTATGGTTCATCGTCAATTGATATAAATCTTTACAGTTTAGAAATTTGGTTTGTCTTCCACTTCTAAATCAGGTTGATTAATTGATAACACTTGAAGCTATTCGATTAATTGTATGCTGGTTTTACTGTTTATATATATTCTTTGATCCGTGTGTTTCAATTTGCTAAGAAAAAGAATGTCTACCAATATTAACCATAGCATTTATTCATATGAATATCAAAATATAACCAAATGAGTTAATATATTTCATACCAAGATTTGCAAAAAGCATATACAGTTTACTACTTCATATCCTTTTGGTAATTAACCAATGCTAACAATTGTATTTATCCATATTCTGTAGTAGATGAACCTCATTCTGACAACTACTTTGTGCAGCTTCAGTTCTATCTCAAAAACCGAAATCAGTAACAATAGAGAAATGAACAATAATTTGGTCTTCTATGTGTGAAAGGTGAGTGAAGTTTTAAGTAAAAAAATTTATTTGTGCATTAACATCGATACTCTTCTAAAATTTATTATGTATTTTGACTTTTCTCTCTTTAATAGATTTTTCAACAATCTTGATATCACTAACTTTTGTTATTTTACACACACTATTGTAGCCAAGTATCACTGCACCAAAAAAAAAAAAAACTGCAATGTGTTATTTTTAGCTTTGATTTGTTTATTTTGTTTAACTTTTCACCACTCAATTTAAGTCTCATTGAGAAATTTGAAGCAGGTTAGAGGAATTCGCTCGAGGTGATTTGTATTTCCTGTCACCAATGATTTTCCTTTTCGTGGTTTATACATGGATATCTATGAATGTTTTTAAGTACTATGTGAGGATCATAAGTTCAGAACATATGAGACTGTTTAGACAATATCATTTATCTTAATATGGTTCTCAGTATGAAACACTTTTTGCTGCTCCTGTAGGTTATGTGAAATTTGGACATAACAGAGAAGACAATGGAGTAGTGCATCATGAATGGGCCTCCGTGGCTCAGTGAGTTCATTAGCTTTTGAATGACCATTCGATTAGCTTTGGAAACAGTTGAAGAAGGCAGAGGACCTTGGTAAGTGTTAGTTTCTCAATTTTGAATTAGGTCCTATCAAACACTAATTGTGAATACAAGATGAATATGAATTTGCTTTCATTTACATTCATGAACTTCTATATGTACCCTTTGATCATCTGCAATAGGTGGTAGTGATCCCCCTGTATTTAGTTACATGAAGTTATGGTAGCGATTTCTTTGCTGATTTTTGTGGCACGTATGATGACTTTCAATGGAAACTGATTTTTTTTTTTTATCATGTTTATCTGATTGTAAAGATGATGGCCTGAAACAGAATCGATTTTCATTTTCAGTGTTGGCATATTTATTCATCAATTCCTTTCAAATCTGTTTTTGGAACAAAGTCTTTACCTTATGCTTTACATTGTATTATACATGCTCATCTCATTTACATTGGTTTTGCTGTATGATGCGTACTTGATTATCTCTACCTTTTAGTTGATGCTCTCTATCAAATTGCTATTCACTCCCATTTATTGTCAATCTCAATTTTCACTTTGTTGCCTCTTGCTTCTGCTGAACTAAATTACAAGGGGCAAGGATTTGGATAGTTTATTCTTTTTTTACTGTTATTATATGTAAAGTGCTGAGTATGCAACTTATCTGCATTGAATTTTATATGCTCGATTTATATATGGTTGCTTAGAAATTGAAAGAATGCCGCTGCATTAGTTTGGTTGCAATAAGGAAGATGCTAACCGTGTTCCTTTTTAGGTTTATTTAAACAGAGCCATAGACCTCGGTGAGAATAACAGTCATATACCATAGGATGAGAAAGGAAGATTTACAAGCAGCAGTAGATGGAAGGTCAGAAAAATTGAAGAAGAGCTGTTAGTGGTAGTAGCAAAGATCATATTGTCAGTATTGGCGGGTGGGTTTCTGCTGGTGTCCTCACATCTCTATGAGCAACTGATATTGAGGCGTAAAGGGCTAAGATCAAAGCTCCAAAAGCAAGAAATTAGAGGGCGTCCTCCATTCCTCTTGGGGAATATCCTTGCATAACGCCTTCAAAGCAAGGACCACTCAATAGCAACAAAGACTACAGATCCTTGAAAGCCTCTGCATGATGATCGTCATGTACCTTCTGTTTGTCACCAATGATCTTCAAAAATCTTCCCCCACAGAGGAATGAAGAAGTGAATATGGTACGTTTCTATACTATCATGCATTAGTTCATACATTATGCCAAAGACGATTATTTCAACATGAAAAGATGATTTATTAATTGTCGGGTGATTATTATGGATTATTTATTACGTTGTATTGTTTTAGTTTCTGTAAAGTTTCTAATCATATACTTGGATTTTGTAATTGTGCATATGAGTTCAGAAAAGTATTCCAGTACTGAAGTAGATTTTGAGACCTTTCAGCTCTTGCTCAAGCATGAAAAACTTTCGTGCATCAGCCCAGGTGAACTAATAAAATTACATTCACCTCATACATCATATAACCTACATATTTCTTTGGTTTGTTTCTTTTCAAAATTTAAATGCTCTTGGTCCTGTCTGTATTGGCCTTTTCCACAAAAAAGGGGAATCCTTTGTTACAATGGAAGGGTCGTTATATGCAATTTATTGTTTTTTTGGGTTTGATTCGATGGCTCTCTGTCTTTGCTTTGTTTCACATGTCAGTATGTCACACAGTTCCACTTGTCTCGGGGCTGTGGAGGCTTTACATTTTTTTTTTCCCGAAGGAGCTCTACTTTGAATATGCAGAAACCTTCATCCAACTGCATGATTTTCTGAATGGATTGGAGACATTCGAGCACGGTGTTGTGAAATTTTAATTAAAACTCGCAAGCGCACGAATCGTCGTTAGTATAGTGTGCAAGTACGAGGTCGTTCCAACTGAGGATTGATAATTAATTTAAATCCTAACCTAATTAATCCAAACACAAAAACACATAAACAATCAAACTAAAGAAGATATGGTTTTAAGGTTTTTTCAATAAACAAATAATTTGAGAATTAAAGAAACAAACAAATAAACAAATAATGATAAAACCTAGGGTTTCTAAATCAACCACTAACAATCCTATTTATGTTTCGATGCAATTAATAGATTCTTTTATTTATTTTGATGACAATTCCCGTATCTAAGTCCAGGTACGGCACTTAGACCATAGTTTTCCTTAAGTGTATGATTCTCTCCAGGTACGGCAGAGGTCGTATATCCTAACATACAGTTTATCCAGGTACGGCATAAATTTAACACATAGGACTCATTACGTACTAGAAAATAAGAGAATCATGCAAACCATTACTTCAGGTACGACAATAATGTAATTCACAACTCTTAATCACAAGAAGCTAATTTGAATTATATTGCAGGTACGCCTCAAATTCATCTTCTAATTACTAGATGCAAAGCCCTAAGGTGATCAATCAAAGAACTTAAACATAAAGCATGAATTCAAATAGTGACTAAGAATTCATCATAAAGAAACTATAAATCCATCAATATAATATCAAAGTACATAAACAATCATGATAGGGCATCATTCTAACCCAAGAAAAAGGTTTAGCAAAATATAACTAAATGAAACATAGAAAGAACATAAAAAGAATGGAAAGGGGAAATAAAGGGAAGATGGATGAGTCGTCTCTGCTCCTTAGGCGTCTACATTGTGCTCCCGAGACTCCTCTCTCATGTAAATTCGTGCTCCCTTATATAGGGAAGATTTCTGCTCATCTTTGGCTTCATGTTTCCTTGTAAAACTTGGATTTAGATTCCTTTCTTCATTTGGAATGGGAAAACCTTGAAATATCTCTTGTAGAAGTAGGAATAAGTTCATCATTGAATCCTCATCTGAATTAACTTCCTTGAAACATTAGGATTGATGATCTTGTGCCACGGAACTTGAGTTCTCCACGAATGGTTGTAAATTCCCGAGCAGATTTCCTGTCCGACCTATCTTCACTCAAATAATCATAACTTTCTCCAGAAATATCGAAATCGAGATCCGTAAAATTCTACAGAAAGTTGACATCCGTAGCTTTCCATGCATATAAGGTTCATTGTCTGATTCGATCTGGGTAACTCCCAGTAATTCGAGGAAGTTGGATGTTCTGCACAGGCAGATTCTGGGACCTGGGCGTCTTTCAATCCTAGTTAGCTCATTTTAACTTCTTTTCTTCTCTTTATGAGACAAACCTACAAAAACACTATAACAACATAAATGACTCGAAATAAAGAGGACTAAGCATAAATACTAAGATTAAGAGGCAAAGAAATATAGGAAAATATGTGCACATCAAATACCCCCACACTTAGACTTTGCTTGTCCTCGAGCAAAACAACAAAAACTAAGAAATACACAAAGACACAAAACAAAACAAATGAAAACACACTAAGCCTTTCAACGTTAGTCTCAAAAATATCATACTTTCATGGCATCAAGATTAGCACAACAACCAAGAATCAATCCAACATTTATTCGAGAGTCAACAAAAACATATAACTTAACATATAAACATGTAGGACATGGGGCCAACATTGGTGATATTAATCTCAGCATGCTTCAAACAAGTTATGACTCAAATCCTCACCGGTTTACCCTCTTTCTTCTCTCAGATTCATTGGCTCATACATAAGCATATATTTACTCAAGTTATATGTGAGAGAGATAATATATAAGACAAACAAATAGCTCACATATAATAGAAAAAAGCTTTTTCTGAAAATATTTTTTCAAGTATGATCTCATGAAGGATACCAACAACTTGCACAAATGAACCCAAGCCATAGGTTCAACTCTTATAACTCATCTCCACAGATCAAAGGCTGCTCTTTTCAAGGATCAAAGAGGTCTTATAATTAAGGTTGTAATGAGGCCAAGGCTTAGGGTTTATAGAAACGAAGGGATAGAAAAATCACAAAGTATCCTAAAAACCTAGTAGAGCTCTTGTTGATGTAGAGAGACAATCTTGAAATTCTACCAAATAGAAACGTCATAGACTCCTTCCAAGTCTTCATAAAGGGCCAAATGTCATCATTGTTGGGCTCATGCTTCATTCTAAACTTCCTTTGAACACTTGTGAATTGGACAAAGACCAAATTTTCTTGAATAGGCCTTCACTTTAAAGCAAACTCCAAATCCACAATGGGGGGACTAAAATCCATAAACACTTATCATATTTTTTTTCTTTTGCCATCACATATAATTTTTTTCAATTTTTTTTTCCTTCTCTTTTCTCTTCTTTTTTTTACTTTTCACGGCATATACATACATGCATTTTTTTTTCTATGGACAAGTCTTACCCCCGCACTTGAACTTCCTTCTCTTCTCCATCTTCATTCTTGACGCCAAAAACCTCTTGTATGTCTCAAAAATAAGCTCCACTAAGTCTTTAGAACATGGGTAAGGATAAAACTATACTAAGGTTTAGGGTTTAAGGATTATGAGGGTGATGAAAGAAAAGGCTCAATGTAGGCTCAAAGGGGTTTATCTAGGGGGTGTACATCTTGTATACACAAATAGGGACACATGGCTATTTGGCAATGGTGTTAATTTCCTAGGGTGCCTTTATCCTTTCCAAGGTCCAAGCATATATTGATAAAAGTTTCAACAAGTATAAGAGTGAATTCTAGCATTTTATAGTCCATTAAACTTAATCTATGGCAAGCAATCAATCAAGATGAAAGAATAATGAGATCAACAAAATCATCGCCAAGAAAATAAGATGACATATATATTTTTTCATTTAACACTCAACAAAGAAAAGGCATATGGGCTCAAATATCTCACATAGGTTATGTATGAATCAAAAACTTATCCTAACACATGCTCTTTTCTGTACCATGTAAGCAAGACCACATCCACTACACATACATATGACAATCATACATCCTTGTTAACCAAAAAATAAAGTCAAACATCATCTCAATTTTATGATCCTCTTAAGCCATGATTTCTGAAATATATACTCATCATAGTTGTTGAAAGGCCTAAGACTCAAGAAAACAAAAATAAAAAATAATGACTCACAAATAACAGAGAAAACACAATTTTTAAATTTTTCTTTTTTCATTTTTTTTTATAAACCCACAAAACTAACAACCTAATAGAAACAAAAATCAAAATCCCTTCCCCCACACTTAAATCTAACATTGTCCTCAATGTTGAAAGAATTAAAGCACGCAATGCACATAAAAGCATGGAAAAGAGACAAGTAAAAAAAAAAAAAAAAAAAAAAAAAGTAAAGAGAAGAGTTTAGAGCTCCCTGGGATTTTGTGAAGAATAGCACAAAGCCGATGTTAAAGTCAAAAATATCGCCAAAGTCGTCAGGAAAAATTTCCGCGCAGATTGAGCACAGTTCGGTATTTCTCAAATATCTCTTAGCTCACAGCTCCGAATGACGATCTACTTGGTGCGTTGGAAACTAGACTCGTGTAGCTTTCTGGTGATATGCAATAAGCCTATTAAAACTTCCAGGAAGATATCCAGAATCTACGTCAAAAAAAAGGTACAGAACCTGAAACACAAAAAGATAAATATTTAGCAAACTTAAAACCAAAAATTGTAGAAACTAAACAAACAAAATATAAAATCAGATTGGTAATCAAGTTAGAATCAAAATCAATCATCAATCCCCGGCAACGGCGCCAAAAACTTGTTGTGAAATTTTAATTAAAACTCGCAAGCGCACGAATCGTCGTTAGTATAGTGTGCAAGTACGAGGTCGTTCCAACTGAGGATTGATAATTAATTTAAATCCTAACCTAATTAATCCAAACACAAAAACACATAAACAATCAAACTAAAGAAGATATGGTTTTAAGGTTTTTTCAATAAACAAATAATTTGAGAATTAAAGAAACAAACAAATAAACAAATAATGATAAAACCTAGGGTTTCTAAATCAACCACTAACAATCCTATTTATGTTTCGATGCAATTAATAGATTCTTTTATTTATTTTGATGACAATTCCCGTATCTAAGTCCAGGTACGGCACTTAGACCATAGTTTTCCTTAAGTGTATGATTCTCTCCAGGTACGGCAGAGGTCGTATATCCTAACATACAGTTTATCCAGGTACGGCATAAATTTAACACATAGGACTCATTACGTACTAGAAAATAAGAGAATCATGCAAACCATTACTTCAGGTACGACAATAATGTAATTCACAACTCTTAATCACAAGAAGCTAATTTGAATTATATTGCAGGTACGCCTCAAATTCATCTTCTAATTACTAGATGCAAAGCCCTAAGGTGATCAATCAAAGAACTTAAACATAAAGCATGAATTCAAATAGTGACTAAGAATTCATCATAAAGAAACTATAAATCCATCAATATAATATCAAAGTACATAAACAATCATGATAGGGCATCATCCTAACCCAAGAAAAAGGTTTAGCAAAATATAACTAAATGAAACATAGAAAGAACATAAAAAGAATGGAAAGGGGAAATAAAGGGAAGATGGATGAGTCGTCTCTGCTCCTTAGGCGTCTACATTGTGCTCCCGAGACTCCTCTCTCATGTAAATTCGTGCTCCCTTATATAGGGAAGATTTCTGCTCATCTTTGGCTTCATGTTTCCTTGTAAAACTTGGATTTAGATTCCTTTCTTCATTTGGAATGGGAAAACCTTGAAATATCTCTTGTAGAAGTAGGAATAAGTTCATCATTGAATCCTCATCTGAATTAACTTCCTTGAAACATTAGGATTGATGATCTTGTGCCACGGAACTTGAGTTCTCCACGAATGGTTGTAAATTCCCGAGCAGATTTCCTGTCCGACCTATCTTCACTCAAATAATCATAACTTTCTCCAGAAATATCGAAATCGAGATCCGTAAAATTCTACAGAAAGTTGACATCCGTAGCTTTCCATGCATATAAGGTTCATTGTCTGATTCGATCTGGGTAACTCCCAGTAATTCGAGGAAGTTGGATGTTCTGCACAGGCAGATTCTGGGACCTGGGCGTCTTTCAATCCTAGTTAGCTCATTTTAACTTCTTTTCTTCTCTTTATGAGACAAACCTACAAAAACACTATAACAACATAAATGACTCGAAATAAAGAGGACTAAGCATAAATACTAAGATTAAGAGGCAAAGAAATATAGGAAAATATGTGCACATCACACGGCACAAAATTCTACTGTAGAATCACAATCACCTTCAGTGCCCACAACAATGTAGCTGCTAGCAGCGGTGAAGAGTTCTTGGACAATTGAAGAAGTTGAGAAGGGAAACTTGATGTATAAGCTAAAGTGTTCTTCAACTCTTGCATACTTCATAGCTGGTAGGACGCAATTGCCACTCTACAAAGCATGAAGGTGACGACATTTCAGGTCAATACACAAATGACCCTTGGGGTTTTACGAAATGTTAACCGAACATGTGAAGGATCTGTTTGAAAATAAGAGCTTCATTAATTGATTACTGTTAGTTGTTAATTCACTTGGAAAGAAATAAGTCAATAACTTGAATACTTGATAAATGTTATACAACCTAAATGCAGTTATACCATTCACAACAACTTTCCGTTGTCATTTAATCACATCTTAGTTGTCTTTGCGAATCAAACACTTAAAAAACATATGAAATGTAGCGAACATAATGCAGAAATGCTTCCCCGCGGCATCGCGCGGGTTGTCATTCCTAGTCTACTCAGACCAAGCAACTGCATCAATCTCTGCCTGAGCACTCCTGTATAACTCCAGCCTTTTCGCAAGGGCAGTACGCCTCTCCACAACTGCCGGATCCTCATTCAGCAAAGATGACAACTGCTTCGTCTGCCCAAAGAAATTCCGAGTCAGTCCACAGTCAACAATCAATTTCCATCATAAGCACACTTGTAAAGACGGGTAAAGGATATCTGTACTCACCTCCATGTTACGCAAATTGGTGAAGAAACGGTCCAGTAAGCCTCGTTTTGCCACTCTGACTTGGCAATAAACAACAGATTTGGGAATAGACTTGCGTAAACTTTCACAAACCATATTGACATAGCCGAGAACATTTGACCCTGTTTTTTTAAAGCAAAAACGTGAAGTGAGTAAGTATTTTCATGATCAAATGAATCCTTTTACCAATTAAAAAAGATAAACCAAAGTTGAGCCACAATCGCCTTTAAGGAAGGCTAACTTTTTAGGAGTCTCACCAATTCGACTGAGATAAGAGTCATTATATCTATCAGACAGTGGATGTGATGGGTTGCCACCCTTGTCAACATCTTGACGAAGTTGACGAAAGAAATCAACTGTCGGGTAAATACACTCCATATCAACTAACTGTAGTGTTGCTTTCTTGCTTTTTGCTCTCATTCTCTCAAGTGACGCGCAAGCTGCATTTGTTACCTCTGCTTTAAGACCAGGATACTGCCTTAGCTCCTGTAAGTCAACCAGCGCAACGTTTATTCAACTACTTGAAACGTAAGAACCTAAGCAATCTTCGGCTTTGCCTCTTTGGGCCAAAAAGAAAATAGAAAAAAAAAAAAAAAAAACAACATTTATCCAAGAGCTTGAGAAATAATGAACTCAAGATTATAAGAACTGAAAACAACAAAAAAAGAAGAAGAAGCAAACAAGACAGATATTGCCGGAGTATTACTACAACTACCGAACTAATACAAATGGAACTAAAGGAAACGATTAAAACTTGAAAGTGAACTTACCGGAGTCTCACTTACAGTCTTGTGAACAAGATCCTTCAGAAGGTCATGAACCTGGAATCCAGAGAATTTGAAAATAAACCATCTTAGCACAAGGCTACAAGCAGTGTAAATAAGTAAATACTTGCAATTTTCACAGGAGGAAAAGCTACTTTTTTACCGCATTGACTGCAGCCTCAGCAGGACCTTTTATCCTAATTACCGAGGATTCTATGAGACGACGGTATCCTTGTTCGGGAGCTATTAGATGAGGTTGATACCCATCAGCTTGGGTAATGACCTTTCTTATATATTCTACTGAAAGTGACTTATCAAATTGCAAGTTTCCCAGCTGAGCAGGAAGTTTCTCATAAAAAACATCGCAAATCTCATCACCTCCAGGAGGACCAGGACGCCTGTAGACAACAAAGAACATATTAAGTAAGATTAGTTTAGCAATGGATTACCAGAGGCAACTAACGCCAAGCTGCACAAAGGCACTGCCTATAATTAGGAAAATGACTAATGTTTGATACATACACGCCATCAAGATGTTCTTTATATATTTCATAAAATAGACGACAAATATCCATGATTGCATAATGTTTCCCCTGCAATTTGAAAGCAAGTGAATCTTGTAAATATTAAAAATTCAATCTAAATGTGAAGATTCCCCTCCATACGAGGTGAGAGAATAACTAATTATTAATCAATAACATCATAACTGATGACTTTGACTTGAAGAGTAAAATATATATATGTTCATATGGTAATACAAAAACAGGACAAACTTACTATATCATCAGTAGCAATGGGCTTTCCAAGATGACTCAGTTCAGTTTCAAGTTCAATAATGGTCTCGTTAATAAGGGACCGGATGCCTGGGATTTTTGTCTTAATTACAGTTTCCAAATGCTGAGACATCAACCATTACAATGATTAGTGAAAGTGAATGATAACCCCAAAGGTTAAAGTAAAATGATCTACTATCATGGCTTCCTGCTAAAGCAATTAAATCAATAGAACAGAGAATTCGTAGTTGTCTACCTTAGAAAGCATTTTCGCTAGATACTCAGAACCCATTCTGTGAGCAAGGTGCTTGTATTCGGGGGTAAATGAAAAATATTCACGTTCTCTACGCCGAGCAGCAATCATGTCAACATTCTTGTTAATATCTGCTTGAGAGCGATTCACCACCCCAACCCAAGGAAATTTTAGGCGATAAGACTTTCCTTCCAATATCTACCCAAAAAGGAAAAGAAACTCAGAATGTATAGTGCAAGATTTATGAGCATCTTCAATCTGGATTCCTTAGCAACCCACGCAAGTTTTTAGACATGCAAGTATAACTGCAGAAGTCTAATATACTCAATGCACAGAAATGGCTTTTAAAACATTCTTCCACCACTTTTTAACAATATTAAGGTCAAAGAAAGTTTTCACGTAAACAATAAGATTTATTCCTTAAAACCCACGCAAGTTTTTAGACATGCAAGTATAACTGCAGAAGACTAATATACACAATACACTGAAATGGCTTTTAAAACCTTCTTCCACCACTTTTTAACAATATTAAGGTCAAAGAAAGTTTTCACGTAAACAATAAGATTTATTCCTTAAAACCCACGCAAGTTTTTAGACATGCAAGTATAACTGCAGAAGACTAATATACACAATGCACTGAAATGGCTTTTAAAACCTTCTTCCACCACTTTGTAACAATATTAAGGTCAAAGACAGTTTTCATGTAAACAATAAGCTTTATTTCTTAACAGTTAAAACTGTATAGCTTAATGGAGGATTACCAAACCATCTAGTGTTAAACAACAAAACCAAAATAATTGGCCAACTTACTTCAACTGCATCAGTACCCTTGTCCATAAGATCAATTTTTGTCAAGACTCCGATTGTCCTCTCCCCTGTGAAACAATAACATTAGTGAAAATCTAGAACTATGTTCTCATGCAACATATGGGTACGTGACAGGTTTATATCAGCTACAAGATTCACATTTCAGTAGATTGACTTGATAATGCTTTGACTTTGGAAGTACCAGATGAATCTTTTTTGGAAAGCAACAGATAAGAAAATTGGATGTGAATTTTTAGACTCACCTGTTGGATCCACTTCACGAGAGATTTTAATTGCATCAGATGTAGCAAGATCTTGATTAGCAGGTGAAATTGCTAAAATTATACAGTTGGGCTGCATAAAATGTTGAACAGATAGGATGATTAAACATAGTAACAACTTCAGGGGAAAAGAGAGAATTATAAAAAAACAAAAGAAGAAGAAGAAGAAGAAAGCAGATCAAAATTTCAATGGACTTTACCTTCTCAATATAGGAGCGAACCATATTTTCAATGTCCTGCACAATACTATCTGGCTGACCCGCTACATTTACCCAGGCAGATTGTTAACAGTCATATTACATATACCATTAATAGAATTCAATAGAAATTAATATGTACAAGGATCCCTAGGAATGTGTTAATACTAGATATGTATTTATGTTCTGTCATTCCTTTTCCATCCATAGCCCCTTGGGCTTCTTAACACTTTTCCACAGGCAGATACAACGACAAAGAAATACAATTAAAAAAATGACAGCTGAAATACCTACCAATAGCAACTCTTGTAAGCCCAGGAAGATCAACAAGTGTCAAGTTGGCAACTGCCAGGAATCAAACATAAATTTGTTATGTCAGTAGAATAGAAGAGGAAAATGTGGTAATCACAATATGCTACTATCGCAATCCGTGACTAGGTCACTCATTCAAAAATGTGGCACACTTTAGTTCTAGTATACTAATTTTGGAAATCCTGAAACAGGCTTCCATCTTATTTATCATTTAACAAAATGTGATAATAAGCAAAACTTGAGTTAAATTGTAAATGACATTTGAAATAAGATTGTCAAATCCAAGTCAAATTACTCTGTTAACAGTCTATGAATACCTCCACACATTCTTTCTCATTCCCATTCCAAAAGTGCAGAATGGAAAATAAATACAAGCAAACAAATCAAATACCCATTATCTTACCATTAGGAGAATATATGCTAAGATGAATTGGAACGCTGGAGATCATTTTGCTGCGACCAGTTTCACGATCTGTCTCATCTGCAATTTCCTTTCTTACGGCAGCTGTACATACGACAATACTTGCATGTTAGTCGTGTGAAGAAAATAAACAAGTAAACAGAAAAGATAAATCAAGCTACTGATTTTCATTTTATTATTCCTCGAGACACACTTTGAAAGTGTAATATGGAAACCTTACTGATATGGATACCAATAAAATTTAAATACCATTGAAACATAGCGGATTAAATCCAGACGAGCCAAAATCAGAAAAAGATTAAGAAATTACCAAAATATATGAACCTTTTCCCCGGAAGGTGGAGAAACTCCGCATATTCACTGCTACGTTCGTCAATCTTATGAAGCTGCAACACAAGAGGACGACGAGTAACAATTCCTGCAATCATTTTCCCATTGTGTCATTTCCCAAACATCGAAGAAGAAACATCACCATATATAAAAACATCCACAAGAATGAGTGGCAAGAATAGCCAAAGACTAGCATTTGATATCTAAATGACTAAACAAATACAACCACCCTCTCTACCAAACCAAGCCGTCACAAATAACCACGAATCTTACCAGAACCACGGGGTAAGAAGTCCTTCCCCACAAAGCTCTCCAAGACAGAAGACTTCCCTGAACTCTGCACCACAATTAAAACAAAAACATAAGGAAACAATATCCATTAATATCAAAATAAATTCATTCCTCATGAATTTTCTTCTCAAATTCATCATACTCCTTTCAAATTAACACACATGCTTCAGCTAGCATGAGCAAAATTCCACTTCCACCACATAAAAGGCAATTTGCTTCCGCTACACAGCACAATAACTGGAACTAGTCTTAGCGTCTAAAAACCGGTCCAGAATATAACGGAATCAGTGATTAAGCACAATAATTATACTCTATCTTCGTCGTTAAGCAAATTGTGAAACAGATTTCAATCAAGCAAAGCATTCACACAGCATCTACTAAGAATTAGGTTATACAGCTGAGCAAAGCAGAGTTCGTATAGCTAGATCAATCAGAGAGAGATAGAGAAGGTGGAGGAATGAATCGGGAGCTGACCTGGCCACCGACGACGGCGATGGAGGGGAGCGTGTCCCAGAGAGACGATAATGCGTTGGCTTCGCCGTGGTCACCGAGAGCCGTGCAAGCTCTTTGGATTTTGTTGACTAGCGAGATCAGATTCTCCATGTCAGAGACTCAGCGGCGGCGGAAGGACGAAGGAGAGAGTTGTTTGAGAGTATTTGAAAAAATTAGAGAAAGGTAAATATTGGGTTTCGGTGTTTTGGAATTTGGAGTTCTAAAAGCAATGACTAGCGTCAGACGACTCGCTAGATCTACGTTGCCGAGTCCATTTCTAGTATTTGAGGGCGGGAAAGGAATCAATCATAACTGATGGCAATAAGCAATTAAGGAAGGAATATATATATCGTGTATGTATAATTGCTCATGCATGGTGAGTCAATTAAGGAAGGAATAGCATGGTGAGCCAATGGTGAGACAATTAAGGAAGGAATAGCATGGTGAGCCATTAGCTATTTATTAGGTCCATAATTACTTAGTAATTATTCCCCTAATTTTGCACTTTTGCTTAACCTTTGTGTTTATTTATATATATTTATTATGTTTTCCTTATCATGCTAGAAAATAATGGAAAATCTTGGAAATGTCCTAAACACTCAACTTTAGCACATTTTCCTACTTCGGCTAGGAGAAACCGAGCTAGGCAAGGAAGGAAGGGCAGAAGCCTAACCAAATGAACTCCAAATGAGCTGAAAATTTCCTGATCCATTCTAGACACCCTAAGGATCATTTCTTATGAAGAGTATAAGAGCTAGTTCGGAGTGGAAGGCCTTCAAAAGATCGACCCAAAATTTTCACTAAAAGACAAAAACTGCAAAACCGGACCTGTTGGATTCCGGCAGCATTTCCGGCCAAACCACCGTGAACTAAGCTCTGAAATTTTACCAAGATGATCTACAGTCATGGAGGAACATTTGGTATGAAGAAGTTAAAGGCCAATTCCGAACTCTCGATGGAGATTCAATTGAAAGGAAGAAAGGAGAAGAAAGTGCGCAAACGGACAAAAAATGGGTCAACGGTGGTCAACGCCGGATTCCGAACGTTTCCGGCCGAGAGCATGTGTGGAGAACAAGGAAGAGCTGACTAGGGTTAGAGACTTTAGGTCTAGGTTATTTTGAAATTCAAAATTTGAAAGAGGACAAGTGGTCCAATTCTTACACCTTACACATTTGTCTCCCATTTAGTACATTGTTCCCCTACACAATGACCCTTCTACCCTTACTTTTTCTCCTTTACCAAAATATCTATAGGCTTTCTAGGTCATTTCTATGTGGAGTCAAAAACTAGATCCACATTTTGTGCTTACACATTTGTCAATCACATCTAGCCCTTCATTCCTTTTGATTTTCACCCTTGATTTGAATTGCTTTGGCCTTTAAATAGCTCATTCTCTCTCCCAAAAATCGTTTTGAATTGCTTTGGCCTCTAAACCCTAAAAATCGTGCATTGATACGCTAAAAGTAAGCGCGCAATTTAACCCTGCAAAATGTAGTTGTTAGTATAGAATAAGTAGGGATTGTTCTAGCCGGGGATTGAGGGTACACCTGTAATTGCAAAAACAAATAAAGAATTAATAAAAAGTAAAAAGTATTATGTACAAAAATAAAACAAAGAATACAAATATGTACAAGTTAATGTAAAAAGGGGGGATTAGAATTTTTAAAATAAAAAATTATGTTGTAGAGAAACTGAATTTGAGAGGAATTTGCTGTGCTTCTCATTGATAATAGGGGCCTCTTTATATAGAGGATTACAATTCATAGAATCTCAATCATACAAGGAAAGTAATCTTACATTGAATAGGAATCTAGATCCTTCTAATTTAACCCTATTACCACTAGGTCAAGTAACCTAGAGTTTGGGCCAAACACATAAAAGAGAGATTTCCTTAAACACTCCCCCTTGTGTTGCCCAAACGCGGTGCTTCTCTCGTTGCCTCGTTAAAAACCTTGCCGAGTAACAAAAACCCAGTGGGACAAAAATAACCTCGGTCGAAGGGGAAAAAGAGCACAACACACCCTTCACGTTTCGAGACCATACATGTAGACATCTCCCCCTGATGTCTGCATCTCTCCCTGATGACTGCATCTCCCCCTGATGACTACGGTCATGGGAGTTCGGATAACTTCCGCAATTGATGCTACCAACATGTTTCTCGAAAGTGGAATTTAGGCAATGACTTCTGCCATACTGACCTCAGATTGAACCTAGTTCACTTTGATCTTGAGGAGAGTCTGTTGTTGCTGATTAAGCTTGGTGTTGTCGCTTTGATATAGCCTTGCTTCATTTGTTTAAAACAAGCTGCATTATCCTAAATGCTCGTAGGCTCATCTATGGTAGACTTCAAACCACAATTGTTCGAACATGCGTAATTATGGATCCAATCCATATACATTCACTAATCACTTCGTGAAGAGCAATAATCTCTACATTGTTCGAAGATATAGCGACTAGGGTCTGCTCTGTAGACCTCCAAGATATCACGGTCTTTACCCATGGTGAACACTTAACCAGTTTGGGAATGACCTTTGTGTGGGTCAGAGACATACCCAACATCAGCAAAACCTTCCAAAACACATGTCGTTTTGGGATGGGGATAGAGGACGCAGGCCAGTGTTGGCGGCGTTCCTGGTGTGTGATGGGTCTGAATCCATCATCTCTCTGTAGGGATAGAACAAGCCCATATCAGTCGTACATCTAGTATCGAAAGATATCTTTTACACCAATCCAAAGGCGTCGCGTTGGCGCAGAGCTATACCTTAGCTAACAAGTTCATGGCAAATGAGATGTCCGGTCTTGTGCATTGAGCTAAGTACAATAATGCACCTATTGTACTAAGTAAGGCACTCCTGCCTCTAGCACATCTTCGTCATCATCCTTTGGACGAAGAGGATTCTTTTCAGGATCAAGACTACGGACGATCTTGGGGGTGCTTGAAGGTTTGACCTTGTCAAAATGCCTAAGCATCTATCAACACGATGCTCAAGTTCCAAACCGAGACATAATCGTGTTCTCCCAAAATCCTTCATCTCAAACTCGGATTTCTAGTGTTCAGCAGTTTCCCTTAACTCTTTAAGGGCTTCTAATGAAGATCATGTCCAACATGAACGGCGATAGAATCTGAAACTTGTTATGGAAACGCGTGGGCATATCCCTTCCCAATCAAGTAGTCATTTTAGTGAGCGTTTCAATCTTATTGTAAACGCGCTCCGTGGTCTAGAGCCACTTGACTTGGGTAGATGAAGTTCACCATGAACCTTCATGTACATTCCGTATCTAGATCCCCATAAAGATACGTAGTGACCACATTTGTAAGCTGCATGATCAGTTATTTGGAAACTACCAAACTGACAAGGTAGTGGAGTGTAGTGACATCCATTATGAGAGAGTATGTCTCATCGTAGTCGATTCCAGGGCGTTTTGTGAGAAGCCTTGCGCCATAAGGCGAGATTGCCATCTCTTTTTCTCATCAGGCTTTCTAACGAAGACCCATTAGTCAATAGGTTTTATGTTAGGAGGTGTTGGCATCACTAGCTCGAAAACCTTCCTCTTCGTTAGAGAATCCATCTTAACCTGGATCACATCTTTCCATTTAGACCAAATCTCTCTACGTTGGCATTCATTCATCAACGGAGCGTGGTTCGATATCATCTGACTCAACAAACTCATGCGCATGCGCAACTACATCATCATTATGATGGAGTTTCTATCCCACGTCTCATGTACCCTAGTGTAAGTTTCATAGAGCTCTATATTCTCAGGAATAAGTTTTGACGTTGAGGCGTCCCCCAACGATAACCATAACCCGGAAGATACTCATGAGACGGATTTTGAGTGTCGATGATCAAAGGATTGCAATGTGCCAAAGTATCCTTCGAACCCACGGGCCTCCCACGCATCCTAGCTGGGGCCATGACCTGTAACGCCAAAGTGCCACTCTCTATGGCATTGGCGCCATGCCTACCTCCGTGTAGGGTGGCGCAACGTCCTCTCGTAGGGACGTCCATCCTTGCAGGAATGTTTGCAGCATATTTGTGTGATCTCGTCACTTTAGTAGGGATCGAGATGAGACATAGTGGGGACATGCCACGACAATTCCTGTCGTTCCTGCTGAACATCTGTGTTCTTATCTCCCCCTAACGACGGGAAGACTGTCTTATCAAAGTGACATCCGCAAATCTAGCGGTAAGGAGATCGCCATGCAAGGGCATTAAGTGGCGGACGATTGTTGGAGTCTCAAATCCAACTGAGTTGCTCATTCGTCTGTAAGGACCCATTATAGAGCGCTGTGGTGGCGCAATTGGCACATAAATGGCACACTCAAAGATGCATAAGTACGATACTTGTACCCAGTCACTAGCTGTAACGCAGAGATACATTGAGTGGCGGTGGGTCGTAGACGAATTAGTATAGCTGCATGCGATATTGCATCACCCCAAGCGGATATAAGGAGATTGGTGCGCATTACCAATGTCCGGACTACCATCGTAGTCGTTTCCGCGAGACCATTTGGGTGTGTACATGGGAATATGATGTCCAACATCAGTCCCATTGCAATAACCATCAAAAGTCTTCGATGTAAACTCTCTAGCATCGTCAAATCCAATTGACGGAATAGGATGATCCGGGGAGTGAGCCCGTTGTTGTATGATATGTGTTAGGAGTGTAGCATAAGCAGCTTTACAAGTGGACAATGGCACAATACGTGACCAGCGTGTTTGCGTGTCAACCAACATTATGAGATATTTAAACGTCCGCAAGTTGGTTGAATCAGTCCACAGAATCCCTATGGATTCTATGTAAGAACATAATGAGTATTTTCATATCCTTTGTATAGGACGGTCTCAGTCCTAATTTTCCTAAGGAAGTGGCTTTGTAAAATGAGCGAGAGGCCTTAGAAGCAACCAAGGAGAGTTTTGGTTGGGCCTGAGCATTTGAAACGCATATTGAAGCAAAGTTTGTGACTACATCACCCATCATGGTGTCATGACCATGGGAAGTGGCATCCATGGCGTTATAACCATGGGGATTGACATCCATGGCGTCATGGCCATGGGTAGCGCCATATATGGCGTTGTCACAAGGGACTTGGGCGGCCATATGGCGCCCCAAGACAGCTGCAGCGCCAGATGCTGCAATTGTTGTGGTCTTGCTAAGTCCAGGAACCAATTTTTGATTCTTGCTTCATTTCGCTCGAGGGTGTCCATGTGAAGTCTTTAGTAGACGGATCATCATATCATGACCAGGATGACCTATCCTGTTGTGACAAAGCCAATATGTGTCTAAATCCAAGAGATCTTCTCTCATAACTTTATTGGATTTAATAGCTCGAATAGTGACATAGAGTCCACTAGAGAGACACATAAACTTCTCTAAGATGCGCCTTCGTTCGCAATCATTAGAGGCATTGCAAAGGAACTCATTTCTGTTCTCTACATGCGTTTTCGCATGGAATCCGTTGGCTATCCATAGGTGCGAGTTGCCCTAGGAGCGTAGAGAGTTTCTGTGACATTAATCAAGGTGCCATTTGGCAAAGAGAACTTGGGCTATTCCATGTCCTTGAATTAATACTGATGGCCCAGCCATCGTAGTCACAAAGTAACATGCTCATGAATCAAAATGGAGTCATAATGAAAAGAACTCAAAATTTTATTCATAAGCCAACGGAGTACATCATTGTCTCTTAACCATTAGGAGAATCTAATCCAAATGCTTAGCTAATGCAAAACAATGGTAGTCGTCTAACTTCTTTCGGTAATTCCAACGCAAATGTGACCAGGTGAGTAGGGAGATGTCGGTGGAGCAAAGCTCGCTTAATTACCACTTATCTCAAAACCTTCCTAGACATCACATTTACATTGAGTACGCCTACTTTGAAGAAAGACTAAACCATAGGCATTTACTACAAAAATAATATGGCAATTGCCTACATCTCTTGGAAAATAAAGACTTAAAACAGAATTGGCGATCTATTGATCCCAGCCAGATTTGTAGTCTTTAACCCTTCACTCTAGATCATCTTCTTGATCTTCTTGTTCCACATAGTGAGCTTCTCTTGCTTCACAATATGCTTTGTAGGCTGTGACAAGTTCTTCACGAGTTCTACAAATGTGTGCCCAATGATCAGACACTCCACATCGAGAACATACATCTCTTTGCTCGAACTCCATTGATTGAGGCGCTTTGAAAGCGTCATTTAGATGGCTCTTAGTGTTGGTGGTGCCACCAACATGGCCAGAGGCGTTGCCTCCCTCTCTCTTTCCACGTTTACCTCTTCGGTTCCGTGTTCGCCTATTTTGGCAGTTACCTTCCCAAGTAGAGTGATTATATGGACCAGAACGTCCAAAAGTATCCCTAAGATTAGGGTTTCGCTCTTGGCGCCTTCTCTTAGAGGCGCGACTATAATTGGATTCCGGAATATGCTCTATTTCCACGGATCTCGAATTATAGTTCCTCACAAGGATGTTGTCATACTTTTCAGTGACATTCATAGCTCCAATGAGCTCATGAAACCTTGTGATCCGTCCTGCAGTATAGTTCTTAGCAACCATCAATGCAGAAACGGGGAAGGTAGAGAGAGTCTTCTCAATCAACATCGCATTTGTGATCTCTTTACCACAGAATTCCATGAAGGATTTAATGCGAAGTGCTTCCGAGTTGTAGTCAATAACTGACTTGAAATCACAGGAGCGGAGGCTATGCCATCTCACTTCTAGGTCAGGAAGCAAGGAAGGAGTCACGGACGTTGCCAAATCTTTCTTCGAGTGAGGCCCACAGCTTTCTGGGGTCTTCTTCATTCATACACTCGTACTGGAGCGAATCATCCATATGATGAGTCATTAGGATGATGGCTTTCGCCTTATTTTCCTCTAAGGCTGCTCTATTGGTTTCCAAAGCTTGAGCTTGCTCAACAGTTAGCACGTCCTGGCTAGGCTCGAGAATCGTATCCAGGATTCCATCGGCCTTGAGATGCTGGCGGACATCACGAACCCACCTGTGATATTCAGAGCCAGTTGTTCCCAATGGAGCAAAGTCCAATTTGTTCAGTTTACTCATCCTGAAAAAGAACAAGAAATTAGGGTTAGTTTCGGAGCGTGAAAGGCTACCACGAAAACATATAAAATTTCTGAGCGTAGTCGCTTCCAAGAAATTAGGAATTTTCTGAGCGTAGTCGCTTCCAAGAAAATCCGATTCCAAGAAGGATTTTGGATTAGATCGAAACAATGATGTATGTGGTCGATCGTTTTTCTTCTCAACAAACTCTAAGTTTGGAGGACTCTACAAGCTCCAAGCTTGGAGTGAGCACGAACCCCCACAGTTCGGCTATTGGTCTCCCCTATGAAGAAGAAAGGGGGGTAGAAGAAGGGATGTTGGAAGTCCCCGAGAAAAGTAATAAAAACTTCAAAAACGGGAACTTTTAGAAAAGTTTACCTTGAAAAGTTGCCGGAAATCTTGACCGGAAAAGATGTTGGTTGGGCTGTGCAGTGATACTGCAGGGTCGCTGCAAGGATGTCGCGAGGACAGTTGCGGGGCCGCTGGGGAGATGCGACTGCTGCGGGGATGTCGCGAGGCCACGAGGACAGTTGCGGGGATGCTGTGGAGATGCCGCGAGGTCGCTGGTGAGTCGCGGTCGCGAGGGCAGGCTAGCGCGCGCGAAGGGGCAGCGAGGCTAACCTGGTAGGGTTAGCGATGAGTTGCGACGCGGGGGCTGCGAGGGTAGTAGTAGCGCAGGCAAGGCAAATCTGGTAGAGCTTGATCAATTTCTGGGGTTTTGGTTTCTAAAGCTAGGGTTAGGGCTCGTGCTGATAACGTGTTGTAGAGAAACTGAATTTGAGAGGAATTTGTTGTGCTTCTCATTGATAATAGGGGCCTCTTTATATAGAGGATTACAATGCATAGAATCTCAATCATACAAGGAAAGTAATCTTACATTGAATAGGAATCTAGATCCTTCTAATTTAACCCTATTACCACTAGGTCAAGTAACCTGGAGTTTGGGCCAAACACATAAAAGAGAGATTTCCTTAAACAAAATAAAGAAAATGTAAAAACACATATACAAGGGTGGAACGCAAGGAACAAAGAGCAAAACCACAATCATATGAATGAAATCCAATTACAATTCCTATAGTTGATTATCTATGTCATGAGAAAGAAGTTGACCATGAGAAAACGTTAGTAAGCAAACGATTTCTCATATTTAACTTTCCTTCAATATTTAATCTAAATGAAAGCACCTAAATTAAACCTATTGAACATGCAATCATAGTCTAGAAAGCTAGCTAATCAAGAACACATTCAATGCATGGAGAACAAAGAAAGGATGTCAACCAAAGTGCACAACCTAGTATGAAAAAGTTCATCTATTTGCAATCCTCCTTAATTGATTTCGACTTTTGTCCAAAGCCTTTACTACTTAAATCTAGCTCCAATTACATACATATATCCTAAGTTGTCCACCAAAGAACACATACATATAAAAGTTTTCTATAATCCAAAATCAATTAAGCAATCTCACATAAGCAACATAAAAATCAACATAAAGAAATCGCAATTTTTATTCAAACATAAGAATGGGCTTAAACTTTGCCCTGAACGTTTATGTCAACTGGAAATCAAGTTCATACGAAATCAAAACAAAGAAAACCTGAAAAGGTTACAACGAAAAAGATAGAATTACACCATGAAGGATGAATGGTGGAAGGCTTGAGACGTTGGTCTTGGATCTTGAAAGCAAGGCTCCAAAGCTTCACGACACAAGGTGGATGATGACCGCTAGGAGGCTTCATGGCTTCTTCTTCTCTTCTTCTCTTTGCTTGAAAATGCAGAACTAGATCGAAGGCTAGAGAATCAAAAGGAAAATGGAAAGGAAATGGAGAGACAAAGAAGATGAAATGGATGAAGGAATGTTGTTGTATTCTTGTTACTTGTTGTAGCCTCTATATATAGGCTACCAAGCCATAGTGTTTGGCCTTAAACAAATCATGATGGGTCAGGTTTGAGCACTTACACACTAATGGAATGTTAGGTTTAAGCACTTTCTGTTCCTTTATTCCTTCAATTATATCTTCATCAAGCATTTAGAATGGGCCTTAGACTTCTTCATATCAAATGATCCATCATGAGTGTAGATCATTCTGGCAAAATTTCAGAGCTTAATTCCATGTGGTTGGGCCGAAAAAGCTGCTGGACTCCTTACAGGTCCAGTTTTCCAGTTTTGCTTCTGCAGAAAATTGGACTGATTGTTTGAAGGCTTTCCACTCAAAACTAGCTCTGGCACTCTTCATAAGAAATGATCCTTGGAATTTCTAGAATTGATCTGGAAAGTTTCAACCATGGATTTAATGAGCAAACACTTTATACCCCTTCGGGTGGGCCCCTGCTAGGCCCCCCAGGGAGTCCCCCACTCCCCGGCTAAGATAGACCTCCTGATGGTCGGCAATTTGTTTGTTGAGGAGGAGCTGCACGGAGCAGAGGGTGTTGGGTAGCGAACCCAATCTTAGTACCCGAGTGACGGGGGTCAACGTGCCTGATCAGGGTCGTCGTAGACTGTTGACAAGTCCCCGTGTCCCGTAGGGACGGTCTGACCGTAACGCCGCGTGGCGGGCGTTGTCAGAGTGAGGCGTGGCCTCTGGATCCGCCGCTGGCGGATATCCCCCCGCTGACTGTAGCAGGAAGCAGCGTCCAGTAGACGTGCCTGGAGGTACTTTATTAAGCGATATTGCGCCGAACAAAGCACGCAGCTTGCAAGATGAAGGGGGTTCAGCTAGAGGTGTGTAGCGGAAGACGCCCCGCTTGCAGGATGGCAAGGGAGAAGTTCCGCTGGCGGGGTTTCGCTCAGCGGAGACTTCGTCACTTGGGGGATGACAAGGGAGAAGTTCCGCTGGCGGGGTTTCGCTCAGCGGAGACTTCGTTACTTGGGGGATGACAAGGGAAAAGTTCCTCTGGCGGGGTTTCGCTCAGCGGAGACTTCGTCACTTGGAGGATGACAAGGGAGAAGTTCCGCTAGCGGGGTTTCGCTCAGCGGAGACTTCGTCACTTGGGGGATGACAAGGGAGAAGTTCCGCTGGCGGGGTTTCGCTCAGCGGAGACTTCGTCACTTGGAGGATGACAAGGGAGAAGTTCCGCTGGCGGGGTTTTGCTCAGCGGAGACTTCGTCACTTGGAGGATGACAAGGGAGAAGTTCCGCTGGCGGGGTTTCGCTCAGCGGAGACTTCGGACGGTTTGTGAAGTCATCCAAGTGGATACTTCCACCAGACGCTTCGTCTAGTGGTGGTTGACACGTGTCCAACTCGTAGAGGGTTAGCGTGCGGAGGCTTGTCTCCTAAGCCTGGCCGTCTTCTCGCCATAAATGATAGTAATTATGGATTTCGTAACCGAGGCGACGCCTCGGTTAATCCGGAGAGTAGGTGGAGGTCTGCGACACGTGTACGGCTGTCGTGTGATGTCGTTTTTTGAGCGGACGGCTTAGAATGCGTTGATGTTGACATAAAAGGGGGGAAACTCTGCGAGATTTGACACTTCTGCAAAAACTTCAAACCTGAGTCGTCGTCTTCAAGCTCTGTGTTCGTCCGATACCGAAGAAAGAGGCTGCCGGAGTTTGGAGGTATCGCACCCGGAGAGTCGAAGATTTTCCCCACTGAAGGCTACTGCTCACCATCACACCAGAGTTTTCTCCACCAAGGTTGGTATTTGGATTCTTGCTCCTGTTTCATTGGATCTGTTGGTTGCTGGGTTTATTTTTGTTTATGTTTTTTGGGGTGCTTTCTGGTCTTCTTTGGTGTGCTCTGAGGTGTGAAGTGAGATTTGGGGGGGTGGGTTATGGTTGTTGGCAGAGAGTTGGCGCTTAGGGATTTGCTAGATGGTCGAATCTGGGTTGAGTGTGTTTGTTCTTGTTTTGGCATTTTCTGGGTAAACTGTTCTTGATGTTCTTGGTTATAACTGATGTAAGAATAGGCTAGATCTGTGTTTGTGCTAACTGGTGTGGGTTTTAGGGTTTGGGATGGCTAACGTCATAGAGATTTCGAGCAGTGAGGATTCCGGGTCTGACGTGTCGTTCAGCGCGGCGGATAGAATATTTATTGACTCGTTGCGTCCGTCTACCCATGCAGGAACCTCACTGCCAGAACCGCTAGAGGTTGAGCCGCTACAGACCATACCTTGGGAAGTAGCCATGGGTCGTGCATCACGTCCAGAGAGCTCCAGGGCGGGTGAGGTCGTTGCGGCCAAAGCTAGGCGCGATGAGCGGTTGGCAAGCAACAGCGCTGCCAGCGGCTCCGCTGGGGAAGAGGAAACAGCGGGGGAGGACGCTGAGTCAGCGTGGTTCCTTCAGGATGGCACCCCTGTTGACGAGGAGGGAGGGCGGATGAATATTGCCGCCGTTAATAGGATGAAGCGGACGTTCCAGCTGCCGGGTTAGGTGAAACTGCGCCCGCCGACGGCAGATGAGAAGGCGTCGATTCTCTCGGAGGGGTTTGCCGCCGTTCAGGAGGCGATATTCTGCCAAGGAGTGACACTCCCGCTGGTGCCCAACCTTCAGATTCTGGTGTGCGAGTTTGGCCTTGCCTTTGGTCAAGTCTGCCCCAACATGTGGCGGTTGATGCTGGCGTTAAACTCTCTGTGGCGGTTGTCCGGATGTGAAGGGCCTACGGTGGCGGAGGTGCTTCATTTCTACGAGCTGGTCTATGTAAAGCGCCAGGGTTGCAGAGGGCAAGTGAACTTGAGCCGCCGCCAGGGAGCGCCCAAGCTGATCGAGAATCTAAGGGACTCAATGTCCTACTGGCGAGGGACCTTCTGCGTCGCCACAGAGGGTTGGGAGTATCACGCTAGGTCGAACGAGGAAGGGCCGACATTTAGGATTAAGTCGGAGTTCCAACCCATCTGAGGTTGGTAACCGGCTTCCGCTGAACGTAGTTGGCGGGTTCTTGTATTTGCAGACTTGTATTCTTACTAACGACTACTGTGTTTGTGCAGCGGGACTGCGGTATACTCTAACGCGCGAAGAAGAGTGTCGCGTAGCAAGGATCAGGGGTTGCTGGCGGAACCGCAACTTGCTGGACTTCCGACTTCTGACCGGTTGGGAGTTACTGGTCGACCAGCGGCTAACTCGCTCCGTTGGTAAGAAATCTCCGCCACAGCGCTTTTGCTTTATAATAAGTAACCCAGGCTGACTGGTTCTTGTTTTTTTTTTTTTTTTTAGAAACTCCGCCAGGTAACAAGTCGAGTCGCGACGCATTTGAAAAAGCAATGGACCGCGCTGAGATAGACAACTTCCTGGAGACCATGTACGCCGAGGGGCTGGCTGCCCAGCAGACACTGGTGAACCCCGAGACACTGGCGCTGAGCCAGTCCGAGATTCCGGTGGTGCTCCCAATGCCGCACCACTCCCATCTTGGTGAGGATGGTCTGCCTGTGGTTCAGGCGGGGGCCCAAGTAGTCGGCGGGAAGAGGGGAATCGCTGCAGCTGGGCAGCAGAAGGAGCGGATGCCTGCCAACAGGCGTGACCCTCAAAAGGAGAGGGTGGTGCAGCCGGCGGAGACCGTCATTGCGCTAAGGGAGGAGCCGCCGGGAACCCAAGGGCGCTGGAGAGAAAGCGTCGGCAGATCGACTCCCCTGACGAGGAAGAGGGGGAGGACGTGGAGACAATTGGGGCCCGCAGACAGAAGAAGGCCCGTCAAGCTCCGTCGAAAACTGCCGTGGTGGAGGGAGAGGCGCCCGCCGCCAGTGACCTAGACTCATTCGCCGAGTATGCGGAGTTCATGACGGATGGTGAGCGGGAGTTCCTCTTCCACCTCTGCGAACGGCTAGGGTTCGGCGGCCTAGCGGGGATCTCGCGCCCAACGGCTATTGACCAGTCGCCCTACAGCTCGGCATTTGGTCAAATATCCGCAGGGTTGCACGACATGTTTGAGGCGGCGAAGAAGCAGCCTCTGGTCGAGGGGGAGCTCAGGGAGGAAATCCAAGGTCTCCAGAGGGAGTTGGCGGAGGCGAAGGAGAAACTGGCGGAGGCAGAGCGGCGCCTGGCGAAGGCGGAGTGTGATTTTGCGGACGCTCGAGGCAAGCTGACGGTGGCCATCGAGTGGGACTTGGAGCGGAATGAACGCATCTCCAAGTTGGAGCAGGACATCGCCCTGCTGCAGGAGCGGATAGCCGCCAAGGACAAAAAACTCATTATCGTGCAGCGGGAGTCCGCCGCCAGAATAACTGAGGTGAAGCGGCTGGAGGGTGAGGTTGCCCGCCTGAGGGCTGAAGGGAATACTGTCGCGGCCGCCGCTGTTGAGGCATTCAAACAGTCGGCGGAGTACAAGAAAGCGCTGACCCAGTCGGCGAAGGAAGGGGCCCAAGTGAACATAGACATGCTGAGGCGGAAGGGCGCCATCGACTTCGCCAAAGCGTCTCAGCCCGACGTGCCGCCGGCGAAGAGTGCCCCACCGGAGAAAGGCGTCGTATCTTCCCCCGCGGAAGGTGCCCGCTCAGGTAGCGGAGAAAGTGGCGCACGGCCGGTGGAAGGGTCCCAGCAGACTCCTCGTCCTACCCAGTCGGAGGTGTCACGTGCTGGCTTCCTGGCGGCGCACACCCAGGCGGACGGCACGATAGAGACGCCAAGTCCCACAGCCCGAGGGTCTGACCAAACGAGCCGCGCAATTCCGCTGCCGCACGCTGAAGCAGAAGATGCCGAGGGTCACCCCTGATGCTCGAACCTTCACCATATTTTCCTTCTTGTCCTTTTGTAGCCGCTGAGGCATAAAAATTTGTACCAAACATTTGAAATGGAATGAATTTTTGATTGTGTTTGTTATGATGTGTTTGTACCGCTAGTATTCTGACTTAGATTTTTCTTTTGTCAATCAATGAAACATTAAAGGAATTAAGATTGGTCCAAGTGCACCACGTAGCGGACGTGGTCCGCTGACGATTGTTGGCGTTGCCAGTTGCCCTCAGTGCAAGACTTGGTAACAATGGTTTGAATAATTCCTCGTTTCATTGATAGCTGATTGATCAGCGTGTACAAAAGTGGGGTAGTACCCGTTGGGTAGCTTCCCTTAGCTAAATATTGAACAAAAATTTAGCTAAGTCAAGATGCGCCTGGGTAGCGGATGACTATTTGTAGTAATACCAAAGGTGTTCGGTATTCCAAGGGTGGGTCGATGTGACGCCATCCTTGTCCATTAAGTAGAAGGTGCCTGGGCTAACGACTTCCACAATTTTGTATGGACCTTCCCAAGTTGGGCGGAGTTTTGTTGGTGATGGAATGACTTCCTTCATTACCCAGTCCCCCAATTGGAGGTTCCGGGCCTTGACTCTGGCGTTGTAGAAACGTGATACCCGTTGTTTGTTTTGCAAGTTGTGCAAATGGGCCTTGTGTCTTTTTTCTTCTAGGAGGTCCCTGTCCAGGTTGACGCCGTTGCTGTTGGTCTCTGGGCAGTAGCCTTCGACCCTAGCGGTAGGCTGAGTTACTTTAACAGGTAGGACAGCCTCTGTTCCGAACATCATACAAAAGGGTGTTTCGCCGGTGGCGGAAGTTGGAGTTATCCGGATGGCCCATAGAACTTCTGGAAGCTTCTCCGCCCATAAACCCTTGGCGTCGTCGAGTTTCTTTTTTAGCAGCTTCTTGATTATCTTGTTTGCTGCTTCGACCTGGCCGTTGGTTTGGGGATGGGCGACAGATGCAAAACTCAACTTGGTGCCCAAGTTGGCGGTAAAGGAGATGAGTTCCTTGTTGTTGAACTGCGTGCCGTTGTCTGTAATGATTGTATGTGGGACACCATAGCGGCAGTAGATGTTCTTCCAGAGGAAGTGAATTACCTTGGCGGTAGTTATTGCCGTCAGTGGCTCCGCCTTTATCCACTTGCTGTTGTAATCGATGGCAACAATAATGTATTTGAACTGGCCCTTGGCGGTTTGGAATTTTCCCATCAAATCAAGGCCCCACGTGGAGTGAATCCATGGGCCGATGATGATTGACAGTGGTTCTGCCGGTGCATGTGGGAGATCTGCAAACTGTTGGCATTTGTGGCAAGACCTCGAAATCCGCCGGGCGTCGTCACCAAGTGTGGGCCAGAAGTAGCCCTGTCGCATTGTGCGATTGGCCAAGGATCTGGCGCCTGAGTGGTTTCCACATTCTCCGCCATGGATTTCCGCTAGGACGACCTTTCCCTCCTCTGGGGTTAGACAGCGGAGGTTGGGATGGGTGAATCCTTGGCGGTAAAGCTTGCCATTCTGGATGTTGTAGCGGGTTGCTCTCCGCTTGATCTGTCTCGCCTGGACCTTATCCTCCGGCAATGTGCCGCTGCGTTTGTATGCAATCATCTCGTCCATCCAGCTGGGGCTGACCTCAATGTTGAAGATCTCCACGAGGGTTTTTGTGATACTTGGCCTGTCAAGGCACTCCACCCTTGTGTCCGCTGGACTTTGATGTGGTTGGGCGGTTACCAGTCTCGCCAGTGAATCAGCCTTGGCGTTCTTTTCCCTGGGGATTTGTGTGATGGTGTGAAATTTGAACTTTTTGAGCAACGTTTTGACGTACCCCAAATATGCCGCTAACTGTTGGTCCTTGGCCTGGAAGCTGTCGTTGACCTGGTTAACGACTAATTGAGAGTCACTGAAGATGTTGACGCTGTCAGCCCCTGAGTCAATGGCGAGGAGCAGTCCGGCGATGAGTGCTTCGTATTCCGCCATGTTGTTTGAAGCTTTGAAGTTGAATTTCAACGCGTACTCCGCGTTCAGTCCCCCGGGTCCTGTTAAGATGACCTCGGCGCCGCTGGCCTTGGCACTGGCGGAGCCGTCCACATGCAGGTTCCAATCTGACTGTGGGGGAGTCGCTTCCTCAGCGGTTATCATGTCTGTTCCGGGCTCTAGCTGGCGCTCGGTGAGCTCAGCGATGAAGTCCGCCACTGCCTGGCCTTTTATGGCGGTTCTTGGCTTGTAGTCTATGTCGAACTCGCTGAGCTCAATGGCCCACTTGCTGAGGCGCCCTGAGTGTTCAGGGTTCTGCATCACTTGCCTCAGCGGTTGATTGGTTAACACATGGATTGTGTGAGCCTGGAAGTATTGGCGGAGGCGTCTGGCGGCAACGATGAGTGCGAGGGCTAGTTGCTCCAAGGGAGGATACCTTGTTTCTGCTCCGTTCATGCCTCTGCCGGCATAGAACACTGGGAGCTCGTCTTGGCCTTCCCGCCGGACAATGGCGCAGCTTACCGCCGATACCGAGACCGCTAGGTAGATGAACAGTGTTTCTCCTTACACAGGGACAGAAAGGAGAGGGACTGCCGCTAGGTATTCCTTCAGGCCCTGGAACGCCGCCTGACACTCTGGGTTCCAGTTGATGACTTTTTTGTGAGTCGTTTTGAGGAGTTTGAAGAATGGGGCACACTTATCGGTGAGTCTGGAGATGAATCGAGAAAGGGCGGTTAACTTGCCCTGGAGACATTGGATGTCCACCTTATACTCAGGGTCCGCCAGGTTAAGGATGGCATGTACCTTGTCCGGGTTAGCCTCGATGCCTCGCTCGCTGACGATGTATCCCAGAAATTTGCTGGCGGTGACGCCAAAGAAATATTTTTCTGGGTTGAGGCGCATACCATAGGCCAGGAGAATGGTTACTATGATTTTGAGGTTTGCCACATGTCCGCTGGCCTTTATGCTCTTAACTAGCATGTCGTCCACGTAGACCTCGATGATTTTCCCCAGATGCTCAGCGAACATGGCGTTCATCAACCGCTGATAAGTTGTACCGGCGTTCTTCAGACCGAAAGGCATGACATTGTAGCAGTAGAGGCCTTTGTCGGTGGTGAAGGTGGTGCATTCTTGGTCGCCGGGATGCATCTTGATCTGATTATATCCGGAAAAAGCGTCCATCATGCTGAGGAGCTCATGCCCGGCGGTTGCATCGACTAGCTGATCGATACGAGGTAGCGGGAAACTGTCCTTTGGGCATGCCTTGTTGAGATTTTTGAAGTCGACACACATCCGCCACTTGCCGCTGGGCTTCTTGACCATTACCAAATTGGAGATCCACTGGGGATAGACGACTTGGCGGATGAATCCAATGCCCTGGAGCTTGGCAACCTCCTCTCCTATTGCCCGGTACTTTTCCTCATCAAAGGCCCTCCGCTTCTGCTTGATGGGATAAAAGGATGGTTTGATGGTCAGCTTATGAGTGATAATTTCAGGAGAGATACCTGGCATGTCCGCGTAGGACCATGCAAAGACGGCGGCGTTATCACGCAGGAATTGAGTGAGCTCCGCCGCTACCTCTGGGTCCAACTGGGCACCTATGCGGACCGTCCGCTTAGGGTGCTCGTCCGAGACGCAGACAACCTTCAACGACGTCTCCGAGTTGACCGGTTCCTTCTTTACATACTTCTTCTCTTCATCCCTAGGATCCTCAAAGATATTTGGTGCCTGATTACCCACCGTCAGAATTTCATGGCGGCGGGCTGACCGTGCCATAGTCGTTGAATAGCACTCTCGAGCCAATTGTTGACTTCCTCTCACACAGCCCGTGCCGTTGGGTGTGGGGAACTTCATGAGAAGCATGTATCCGGCGATAATGCTCTTGAGCTTGTTAAGCGCTGGTCGTCCAATGATGGTGTTGTACGAACTGAAACAATCAACAATAATGAATTCCGTATGTACCTCCGCCATGCATGGGCTAGCACCAATAACCAGTCGCATGTAGTCCGACCCCAGCGGTTGTGTGACGTCTCCGGAGAAGCTGAGAAGTGGCTCGTGATCCTGCAGTAGTTTCTTGTTCCGCTTGAGGTGGTTGTAGCATCCTCTGAAGATGACGTTGACAGCGAACCCGCTGTCCACCAGTATTCTCCCCACTGAGAATTTGCCAAGAATGGCGTCGACCAAGAATGGGTCGTCATGTGGTAGATGCACTCTGCGCTCCTCCTCCTCTGAAAAAGTAATAGGTTCCCAACCTGCCCTTGGGAGCTTGGCGGACCTCTCGTAACGGATGTTGCAAACCTCCTTTGGGTGATTGGCGCGTGCATAGCGCTTTCTTGCCCTGTGAGACATGCTGGTGATTGGAGCGCCGCCATCGATGGTGTTGATGCGGCCCAAGGTCTCAACATTGGCAATTACTGGTGGTGGTTGGCGTACCTTGAACTGCTCCAGCTTGCCGTCACGGTTGGCAATTACCTTGAACGGCCGTTTTGAGAGCATTGCAGCTGTTGGTATTGTGGCCGCTGTCCTCGTGGTATTTGCACCACTTGCCGGTGTTCCTAGGTTTGCCCGTTTTTGGGTACTTTGGAGGGGGTGGCGGTGGGATCTGATCCTTGCACTGATTGTAGATGTCTTCATACGAGGCCGTGAGGACCGTGAACACTGCATACCGCTGTGAGGACTCTGCCTGTTTGTTGCGGTTATCCCCATGGGTTGGGCGGTTGCCCTTGTTGTAATTCTGGTCCCTTTGCCGCTTGCTCTGGTGGTGGCCCTGCTGCCACTCCCTTTTCTTGTCAGTTGGCGGTGCTGAAGGGGTCTTGTGAGCAGTTTCCTGATGACTGGAGGATGGCTGTGTTGGCTTTGTTGGAGTTGCTGGTGGCGGTGGGGTTTCTCCATATGTGAGGAATTCCGCCTGGGCATGGATGACCGCCTCACTCATGACGTGGTCATATGCCGCATTAGGATGATTGTAGTTGAGATGATAGAGGAATGGCCCCTTGAGGAGTCCCTGCTTGAAGGCCGCTAATGCCATTGTTTTGTCTAGGTCACGGCACTGAGACGCTGCCGCCCGCCACCTTGTGACGAAGGCCTTCAGTGACTCGTCCGCCCCTTGCTTGACACAGAACAGCTGACTTGTGTTGTGATGTCCGGCGGACAATAGGATGAACCGAGAGAGGAAGGCGTTTGACAGTGCATGAAATGAGTCAATAGACCCTGGCGGACACTCGAAAAACCAGCTCATCGCCTCCCCGTCCAATGTCTCGCTGAACAAGTGGCACAGGGTGGCGTCGTCGAATCCCTTGTTGTTGGTGACTTTCTTGAAGGTGTCCATGTGGACGAAGGGATCAGACATTCCGCCGTAATGCGACATCTTTGGGGTTTTTGCAGACGCTGGTCTGATAGCTTGCAGAATCGCAGCGGTGAAGGGTCCAGGTCTGGAGGCGAAAAGTGGATTCTGAGTTGGCGCTGGGGCGCCCGACTCCGCCCGGATCAACCTCTGCTCCAGTTGGTGCATCCTTTCCAATATCTGGGCGGTTGCATCGCCGACGGAATCAGCCTGAATAATCCGCTGGGTCTGCCTGCGCCTCGGCGCAGGCGGATTGCCTTCAGTCCTCGCCCTAGCCACCGAGCGGTTGGTGTGTGGCATTGATTCCGCCTCCTGCTCTATCATTAGCTGGGGGATGGGCGGTGGTCCCATCCCCAAAAGTTCAGGTGGGTCCAGCGGTACCTGCATCTGTATGACTGGCCCTGGTAACAATGCGCCAGTGCCTGGTCGACTACGCCTGGTGCTATGCGACTGCTCGCTCTGTGCTGGGCGGGCGGTGGCCTCCAGCGTCCTCTTCAGTTCCTCAAAACGTGCCATAAGCGTAGCCACCTGTCTTTAGGTCTCAGCCTTTTCCCTGCGCTCCTCCTCACGCTCTCTGTTTGCCTTATGAATGTCCGCCAGTGCTAGCTCGTACGAGATCTTGGCCCGGCGGGCGGCTGCTGCTTGGATTTGCCTCGCCGCCGGGGTTGGCCGGGGTTGTGAATAGTGCGCGGTTAACGGCTACTGCTGGGTCAGGGGTTTGGGGAATGGCAGAATGGTCTGCCTGCTCTTCAGCGTTTCCCCCGCTACCGTTAGTCATGGTGATTGTGGTGGGATGACCTTTTGTTCAAGGGTTCCCACAGACGGCGCCAATATTAATGTCTAAAAGTTCGGCGGTAGCTGAACCTTTGTTAACGCTGATCCGGTAGGCGGATCGATACCCGTGGTACTCTCAAAGCTTCCGCTACCTGTCAAGTAAAATACACAGCGGCGTCAGAGGGAGGGAGACCGCGCTGGGCGGTCTTCAACTCTCCGATGCCTAAGTTAGTCAATGTATTTATGTTGACAAAGTAACAGTAGGTAAGTATTGAATGCGTAATTAATGAGGAGAGAGGAGAGAACCTTTTATAGGTGAGGAGGAGGCTGACCTCCTCCTTGTTTTCGATGTGGGACTGATGTGCTTCAGTTTCCAGCTCTGGGAGCTACTGATGCCATTTTGGCACGGCGCATGGCGGCGCGTCGACGGTGACCTGGGGGTGATCCGACGCTGAGGTTGTAGCCAGCCTGGCGATGTATCTGTATGTCACTCCTTTGGTTGGAATTAGTACCTTTGGCGGTACAATGAGCGTGGCCCATTATAGCTAATTATGCTTGCAAATGTACATGTATGTACAATGACGGCTAGGAGGCTTCATGGCTTCTTCTTCTCTTCTTCTCTTTGCTTGAAAATGCAGAACTAGAAGGCTAGAGAATGAAAAGGAAAATGGAAAGGAAATGGAGAGACAAAGAAGATGAAATGGATGAAGGAATGTTGTTGTATTCTTGTTACTTGTTGTAGCCTTTATATATAGGCTACCAAGCCATAGTGTTTGGCCTTAAACAAATCATGATGGGTCAGGTTTGAGCACTTACACACTAATGGAATGTTAGGTTTAAGCACTTTCTGTTCCTTTATTCCTTCAATTATATCTTCATCAAGCATTTAGAATGAGACTTCGACTTCTTCATATCAAATGATCCATCATGAGTGTAGATCATTCTGGCAAAATTTCAGAGCTTAATTCCATGTGGTTGGGCCGAAAACGCTGCTGGACTCCTTACAGGTCCAGTTTTCCAGTTTTGCTTCTGCAGAAAATTGGACTGATTGTTTGAAGGCTTTCCACTCAAAACTAGCTCTGGCACTCTTCATAAGAAATGATCCTTGGGATTTCTAGAATTGATTTGGAAAGTTTCAGCTCATTTGGGTTTCGTTTGGTTAGTCTGCCTCCCCTCCTACCTTGTTTAGCTCGGTTTCTCCTAGCCGAAGTAGGAAAATGTGTAAAATTGACCAATTAGTGCATTTCCATTTTTCTTGATCATTTCTAGGTAATTATGGACCTAACGCTCATTTCATCTTCATCTACTCCAATGTACCTAAAAATAGAAATTGAGTTAAAAATCGATTCGGTTAAGGAATTAACTAAGCAAAATGTGAGGAATTAACTACTAAAATATTACATTAAAATGCTCTGATCGGAGCATAATTATGCGATAATAATGTTGGTAATTCCCATATTTACTTTGTTAGTTTATCTTATTTTCTGGTTAATTTAGTTATTTTTATGTTTATTAGGTTTGCCAAAGCAAGGAAAGAAATATGAGCAAAAGGAAGGAGATTTGTGCAAATAATGGAGAAGTGTGGAATCTTGATGAGTCAAGGAAGCATACGGCAACATGAAGAAAAAGATATTCAGCAATTAATTATCTTGGCTGCTCTTATTGGATAGAAGGATGTCAATGAATCCAAAATCAATCAGAACATTAATAAAGGAGCTTTCCGTGGAAGCCAAGGAATTAGAGTCCCAAAAGGAAAGAAGAAAAGAGTTACAAACTGAATAAAATCTCTCCTTAGACGTTGAAGAACCATACCATCACACATACGGAAGAGGAGAGACGCACAAGAGCTGAAAAAGAAGAAGAATTACAACCATCACCGAAAACGATCGATCGCTGCCTGCCGACGATCGATCGCCGATCAGCCTTTTCCTATTTCTTGGTTTTTGTTGTCTTCTTTCTCCATGAACTCAATTGTGTTTTTGATTTCCATTATGTGTAACTAAATTTCCAGTAGCTAGGGGGTAGTTGAAGCCCTAGACATGATCCACAACATGCTCTGACATTCAATTTGTTTTCCAATTAATAAAGTTGAGGTTTTGTTTACCGATTTCTCATTGATGAGTTCTATGTTTGTATGCTTTGGAGGCCTACTTAGTATGCATGCTAGGGTTCTAATACTTTGATTATTTGATGCCTGGATCAATAGTTGGATTCCTCAAATTGTCTAGAGAAGTAATTGGTGGTTTTCACTATCAAGTAGACAAAACCCTAGGTTTAGCAAGGCTCTAAGTTATTTGCGATGTCTAGTGATTACTCAAACTCTTTTCAAACTTAATGATCTCTGCATGTTTAATCTAATAAACGTACCTTTAGGTTGCATTGCTTGGGAATAGTCTAGGTGTAGAGCACTTCCTGCCTAGCGTACAAAGTAAGAAAGGGTAATAGGTTGTGTTCAAGCGTACCGAGCCAATCTGAGCGTCTTCAACTAAGTTAATTAGAAGTAAATTGGACAAAGTGTGTTGTGTGTGATTGTTGGAGGTGGATACTTCCTTCCTAGCTAGTTTCATCATCTTGATATCAACCAATCTTAAATCTGTTCAGTTTCGTTTTTCTTTCTGTTCTCTGTTTTCACGTATTTTATTCTCATAGTAAACGAAATCCAAAAATTCCCAAATTTTTTGTGCTGGACGCCTTGTGTGTCTAGTACGTCTCTGTAAATTTTCATATTTTTCTGGGTTGTTTTGGTTAGGATTTTAGATTGTTTTTCGACTGCTGTTCAGTAGGAACTGCAGTCACATTTTTTGTGACTTTCATTGAAGCAATTAATTTAACTTAATCCTCTGCGGGAGACCCTTATTTCCCTATATTACAATTGACATACTTGCAGGAGAATAAGGAAAATCAATAGCTATAAATTAAGCTATCATGCTCATATCAAATTCTTCCACACTTAGCTTTTGCTAGTCCCTTAGCAAAACAAAAATACAAAACAAAACAAAGACTCAACAAAAGTTAAGTAAATGACTCTACTGCCTCTAACTGTTGTCTCAGAGACTCCAAACTCATGGCTTTCACGTTAAACACTTAATCAAAATCACATAGATAATTCCAAGGTTAATAAACGTGTGACACTCATATGACTAAGTAAGATATGGAGAACTTAAGTTATACAATAAATGATAGCATGTTTCGAACAAGTCCAATCCAAACTCACAAGGCATACTCTCGATTTTTCTCTCAGAAATGGCTATGCTTAAAAGCTTCACACTCAAGTATATGCAAGAGAACAAATTGTAAGGCAACAAATAGCTTGCATATTTCATCAATAAAAGAATTCTGTGAATAATTTTTAAAGACCTCAAGAAATGACTAAGTGCACAAATGGACCTAAACCATAAGCTCGACTTTGTACCTGACTCCACTAACCAAAGGCTGCCCATCTCAAGGATCAAGTAAGGACTTGAAACAGGTTGTAATGGGGCTAAGCTAGGGTTTTCGAAATGAAGATTAAGGATGCAAAAATTCTAAGGACCTAGCAGAGCATATATGGACCACCTTATGTCACCATTTTTGTGAGCCAATTATCTTTGTTTTGGGCCCTACTGTTAGCCAAATAGCTACCCTCAAGTATAAGGGGTACAAGTAATAGTATAGGGATTTAAGAAAGGTTGTCGAACCCACGAGGATTGGATTCCTTTCACTAGCTAGGGTGTTAACCTAAGGAGAGCTAGAATATGCAAATGTACAATCACAAACCTAAATTTACAAGGAAATTTAGGCTTATGGTGAGCATGTGCATTGTGGTGGTAGTGAAATTGTTTGTTGGATAGAGTGGTGAACCAAATTAAAATAAATGCTCAAATATAAACTAAACTAGAAAAATAATGGATGAAGTTAGAGGTTGGATTGTCTACCACTAACCTCCCTTGCAAGTATTGAAGTTCAAATACAAGCGATGCTATTCTAATTTTCCAATTACCCTCTTTGCATCCGGATAAGACTACAAAGGCTTAAACTCCTTTAATGTTATTAATTCCAACCGGATAAGTCTAGAATTAACTACCTAAGAACAATTCATATTACCGGATAAGTCTCAATTCATTGTTCCTAGATGCATAAAGCTTTGAGTTTAGATAATCATGCAAGCAAACCAATCCTAGATCTAGGTGATTTTAACTCACAAGCTTCACATGCACATAGAGGATGTTATCATGCTATCAATGCTCAAGGTTAACTACTCCCTAAACATTTTTTCATGAGATGACAAACACAACACATTCAAATTAGTTAAGTTTGAATAAATGTGTTCACTTCTTGAATTAGCATATAAAGATGAAAATCACAAATAATATCAAATGTAAATTAAAACAATAATTCATACAAGTTTGGCTAGGGCTTTCAACCCTAGCCCCAACAAAGGACTATAGCTCACTCATAATTACATATACTAACTTCATAATCAAATTAAACACCAAAATATAATCTAGAGTAAAAGGGATAGAGTTGGCTTAGTGGTGTGTTGGATGGTCCCCAAGCTCACATCTTGGTGATGGTGGTGGTGATTCTCTCTCCTTCTTGCTCTTGAAGAGTTAATGATAAAAGATAGTGAAGCTTGTATTATGTGTTGTGTGAATAGGTGGAGTGGATGGAGAAAATGATGATAGAAAAGAGAGTGGAGAAATGATGTAGTGGTGGTGTTAATGGAGGTAGAGGATAAGAAATGGTGGTGGTGATGGAGGAGATAGAGTAGTATGGATATTATGAGTTTGGATTTTGGGAGGTGGATATGGAGGTTTTATGAAGGAGATGAACAGAGAAAGAAGATGTAATGGGGTGGAATGGGTGATGTTGAGAGTGAGAAGAGAATGTGTTTATATAGGGAAGAAAAAGAAGAGTGAAATGATGAGTGAAATAAAAATAATGAAAGTGGAGTATGGAATTGGTTTATAAAATATGGACAAGATGGAGTAATGATGAAATGAAAGCAAAGCATGAAGGTGCAGAAATATGGAAGTGATGATGATATATTAAAGAGGATGGAGTAGAAAAATATATCCAAGGAAAAAGAGAAAAGCATCTAGCTTTCTTCATGTGGGTAGGAATATGTTGAGCTGTTTTTTTAGGTCACTTTCTGCCCCTTTATTCCTTCAATTATTTCTCCACCAAGACTTCATCATGGGCCTCCGATTTCTTCATATCAAATGTTCCTCTATGAGTGTAGATTATCCTGTTAGAATTTCAGAATTTTTGGAATAGTAGTTGGGCCGGAAACGCTACTAGACTCCTTACAGGTCCAGTTTTCCAGTTTTGCTTATGCAAAAAATTGGACTGATTGTTTGAAGGCCTTCCACTTCTATCTGCCTCTTGCACTCTTCATAAGAAATGTTTCTTAGGATGTCTAGAATAGATCTGGAGATTTCAGCTCATTTGGAGTTCATTTGGTCAAGCGTCCGCTCCTTCTTCCTTGTCTAGCTCACTTTCTCCTAGCCGGAGTAAGAAAATGTTCTAAGGTTGACTTTTTAGTGCATTTTCATTCTTCTCCATCATTTCCTAACATGATAAGGAAAACATAATAAATATATATAAATAAACACAAATATTAAGTAAAGTATAAGATTAGGAAAATAATGAAATTGGATTAGTCAACATTAAATTGGACTTTTAGAACATGTAATTTTCATGTTTTTGATAGGAGCATTTTAATGTGATATTTTAATAGTTAATTCCTCACATTTTGCTTAGTTAATTCCTTAACGAATCGTTTTTTAATTCAATTTTTATTTTTAGGTACATTGGATTAGATGATGATGAAATAAGTGTTAGGTCCATAAAATGATGGAGAAAAATGGAAATGCACTAAAAAGGTCAACTTTACACATTTTCCTACTCCGGCTAGGAGAAACCAAGCCAAGCAAGGAAGAAGGAGCGACCACCTGACCAAATGAACTTCAAATGAGCTGAAACCTTCCAGATCCATTCTAGACATCCTAAGAAACATTTCTTATGAATAGTGCAAGAGCCAAAAAGAAGTGGAAGGCTTTCAAACATTCAGCCCAATTTTCTGCAGAAGCAAAACTGGAAAACTGGACCTGTAAGGAGTCCAGCAGCAATTCCGGCCCAAAGGCATGGAGATAAATTCTGAAAATTAGCATGATCTACACTTATGGTGGATCATTTCATATGAATAAGTCACGGACAAAATCTGAAGTCTTGGTGGAGAATTAATTGAAGGAAAAATGAGTAGAAAGTGACTCAAACCTAACAAATTCCATTAGTGTTTAAATATTCAAACCTAACAAATTCCATTAATGTTTAAATGCTCAAACCTAACCCATCATCATTTGTTTAAGGCCAAATAGTTTTACTTGGTAGCCTATAAATAGAGGCTACAACAAAGAAGAAAAACACATTCCTTCATCCATTTCATCTTCTTTGTCTCTCCATTTCCTTTCCATTTTTCTCTCCATTCTCTAGTTTCAAGTTTCTGCATTTTCAAGCAAAGAGAAGAAGAGAAGAAGAAGCCATGAAGCCTCCTAGCCGTCATCATTCACCTTGTGCCGTGATAGTGAAGTCTTGCTTTCAAGATTCAAGATCAACGTCTCAAGCTCTTCATCATCCACTCCCTTCACGGTGTAATTCTATCTTTTTCCTTGTAACTTCTTTTGGTTGTCTTTGTTTGGATTTGTAGAACTATGAATTCTAGTTAACAAATAATGTTAAGGGCAAAGTTTAAAGCCCGTCTCTATGTTTGGATAAAAGTTGTGATTTCTTTGTGTTGATTTTTATGTTGCTTATGTGAGATTGCTTAATTGATTTTGGATTATAGAAAACTTTTGTATGGATGTGTTCTTTGGTGGCCAACTTAGGATATATGCATGTAATTGGTGCTAGATTTAAGTAGTAAAGGCTTTGGACAAAAGTCGAAATCAATTAAGGAGGATTGCAAATAGATGAACTTATTCATAACTAGGTTGTGCACTTTGGTTGACATCCTTTCTTTGTTCTTCATGCATTGAATGTGTTCTTGATTAGCTAGCTTTCTAGACTATGATTGCATGTTAAATAGGATTGATTTAGGTGCTTTCACTTAGATTAATTATTCAAGGAAAGTAAAATATGGGAAATCGTTTGCTTACTAACGTTTCACATGGTCAACTTATTTCTCATGACATAGATAATCAACTATAGGAATTGTAATTGGATTTCATTCATATGATTGTGGTTTTGATCTTTGTTCCTTGCATTCCACCCTTGTACATGTGTTTTTACATTTTCTTTATTTCATTTAATTTTAATTCCAATTCTATATTCCCAAAACCCCCTTATTTGTGTTCACTTGTATATATTTCTATTCTTTATATTATTTTTGTATATATTTCTATTCTTTATATTATTTTTGTAAATAATACTTTATTATTTTAATTCTTTTTTTGTTTTTGCAATTACATGTGTACCCTCAATCCCCGACTAGAACGATCCCTACTTATTCTATACAAACAACTACATTTTGCAGGGTTAAATTGCGCGCTTGCTTTTAGCGTATCAATTTTTGGGCTGAATGTTTGAAGGTCTTCCACTTCTTTTTGGCTCTTGCACTCTTCATAAGAAATGTTTCTTAGGATGTCTAGAATGGATCTGGAAGGTTTCAGCTCATTTGAAGTTCATTTGGTCAGGTGGTCGCTCATTCTTCCTTGCTTGGCTTGGTTTCTCCTAGCCGGAGTAGGAAAATGTGTAAAGTTGACCTTTTTAGTGCATTTCCATTTTTCTCCATCATTTTATGGACCTAACACTTATTTCATCATCGATCATCTACTCCAATGTACCTAAAAATAAAAATTGAATTAAAAATCGATTCGTTAAGGAATTAACTAAGCAAAATATGAGGAATTAACTATTAAAATATCACATTAAAATGCTCCTATCAGTGCTCTATATATATCTCCTTTTTGTCTCCTCCGAATTTTACTAGGGTTTGTCTAAGTGTGCAGTTTCAAATTCCTTCTCCTTCCTCATGGTTCGAACCATGGTTACAACTCGCATGCGTGTCAATCAACGCCGAGTTCTCTCTCTTGAGGAAGAAGGTCGTCAAGCGGCCGCTCACGCTGGCCTCACTCATCCTGGGGACCGTCGTCCTACACGTGAGCGTAGCCGCAGTCCCCCTCCTCTGCCTCGTCGCTCTCCTTCAGACTCCATCCCAGCGAGTCATCTTCCTCCCGGGCTGCTAGTGTTCCCCGGCCTGTGGCCGCCCTGGAAAGCTTGTCTGACTCGATTGATACTCTGCGTTCCTCTCTCCGAGATGGTATTATGGTGACAGATTAGCGAGTCACATGCATGATCGATTACATCACTGACATGAACTTCTCTTTGAACCGCTGTCACACTGCAATGAACAAGCTTGCTTAGGAAGTCAATAACATGCAAAGTCATCCTCCTGGGTTTCCTCGCAAGGACGCTGCTGCGTCACTCCATAAGGACCCTCATTCGGAGGCTGAAACCAGCAAAAGAGCTGCCACTCTCCACACACTGCTCCTCCAACCAAAGGAATAACTGGAAGTACAAGTCTAGGCTGAAAGACTTTAAACATTAAGCGCTGCATGGGAGGCAACCCATTTCAACACAGTAGCTGTGGAGGAGCCATCAACGGAGATTTGCTTTCTTGAACTCTTCCCTTTTCTTTTATTTTCGTAAATTTTTCTTTGTTTTAGGATTTCTTGCATTAACACTTATGCCATGCTTGATTGATGCTTTGTATTTATACTTGTTTATACATTGAGGACAATGCATGATTTAAGTGTGGGGGAAAGGTTAACGTTTCACTTTGTTTATAGGAGATAGTTTTGTGGTTATAAAAAGAAAATAAAATAAAAAATCAGAAGAAGAAAAAAATAATCATTAACTTTGTTTTAGGTTTTATATTCATGTTTTGGTTTTTGTTTATTTTTGTTCTTTATTTCGTTGGTTGTTTGTTTATTATTAGAGTCAAAATGAATTTTGGGTAAATATCTTCTTCATCATAGGCGCATCCAATGGGATGTGATGTCTAAGGTCTAGTTTGGATACGAGAAGTGATGACAAAGGGTCTCGTCCCCTGTCAATTAAGTGAGCTGAGCTCCGCCAAAATCGTTCCTCTCTTCACCTGGTCATATTCCAAAGGAGTTACCGAAAGGAGAAGAGAAATATCCCTAAGTCGAAAATGTTTTTTTTTCTTGTATGTTGCGTCACTTTATGTGTTGTTCTTCTTTTTGGTTTGTTTGAGTCTTAGGATGCTCCTAACGTCTAGGATGAACATGTCTCTGAATTCATGGCTGAAGGTTTTCGCAATCAAACTAGGACTTAATTGAATTCTGTGGTTAATCGACATTGTGATACTTGTATGAAGATTTGAGATAGGATTGTAACTTGGTTCATAAAGCATGCTAGGATTAAGTCTAATTCATTTGACCCTAAGTGAGTTGTTGAACTAAAATACTTTCTTTTTGAGTGTTTAATTGATAATTCCATAATTTCATGGCTGTATTTGCAAAACCTCATCATTCTTTGAAAATCCAATGATCATGTGCCATAGATTTTAATGGACTAGAGAATACTAGAACTCGACTTTTGTGACTGTCAAAACTTGTATGCCATAATATGCCCTGATCTTGGATAGGATAGAAGGCATTAGGGTAACCACCATAGCCAAACAAGCATGTGTCCCCAATTGTGCCCGTCGTGGGACTCTTTAGAATGAACCCCTTTGAGCGTACGTTGAAAACCTTTGTTTCATCACCCTCACTACCCTACCATGAGCTTAGTACAGGATATCTCTACCCTTGTACTAGGAACTTAGTAGAGCATGACATATTGTGTAGGGGTGACGATGAAAGACAAATGTGGGGTGGGGAAAAACCAAGAGAGAGAAAAAAAATTGCCGAAAAAAAAAATTGAAAGAAAATGAAAAAGGAAAGAAAGAAACACGGAAAAAGAGAAGAAAAATTGAAAAGAAAACTCTTGGGAAATTGTTTAAGTGTGGTTTTGGACTTTCAAAAGAAGGCTAAAAATTGAAAATTAGGCCTTTGTCCATTTCTATATTGGTTAGAGTGAAGGTTGGACCCAAAACAATGATAAATGGCCCATAAAAATGGTGACATAAAGTGGTCCATATATGCTCTGCTAGGTCCTTAGAATTTTTGCACCATTAATCTTCATTTCGAAAACCCTAGCTTAGCCTCATTACAACCTGTTTCAAGTCCTTACTTGATCCTTGAGATGGGTAGCCTTTGGTTAGTGGAGTCAGGTACAAAGTCGAGCTTATGGTTTAGGTCCATTTGTGCACTTAGTCATTTCTTGAGGTTTTTAAAAATTCTTCACAAAATGCTTTTATTGATGAAATATGCAAGCTGTTTGTTGCCTTACAATTTGTTCTCTTGCATATACTTGAGTGTGAAGCTTTTAAGCATAGCCATTTCTGAGAGAAAAATAGAGAGTATGCCTTGTGAGTTTGGATTGGACTTGTTCGAAACATGCTATCATTCACTGTATAACTTAAGTTCTCCATATCTTACTTAGTCATATGAGTGTCACACGTTTATTAACCTTAGAATTATGTATGTGATTTTGATTAGGTGTTTAAACGTGAAAGCCATGAGTTTGGAGTCTCTGAGACAACAGTTAGGGGCAGTAGAGTCTTTTACTTACTTTTTGTTGAGTCTTTGTTTTGTTTTGTGTTTTGATTTTGCTAAGGAACTAGCAAAAACTAAGTGTTGGGGAATTTGATATATAGGAGCATTTTAATGTGATATTTTAATAGTTAATTCCTCACATTTTGCTTAGTTAATTCCTTAACGAATCGTTTTTTAATTCAATTTTTATTTTTAGGTACATTGGAGTAGATGATGATGAAATAAGTGTTAGGTCCATAAAATGATGGAGAAAAATGGAAATGCACTAAAAAGGTCAACTTTACACATTTTCCTACTCCGGCTAGGAGAAACCAAGCCAAGCAAGGAAGAAGGAGCGACCACCTGACCAAATGAACTTCAAATGAGCTGAAACCTTCCAGATCCATTCTAGACATCCTAAGAAACATTTCTTATGAATAGTGCAAGAGCCAAAAAGAAGTGGAAGGCCTTCAAACATTCAGCCCAATTTTCTGCAGAAGCAAAACTGAAAAACTGGACCTGTAAGGAGTCCATCAGCAATTACGGCCCAAAGGCATGGAGATAAATTCTGAAAATTTTACAGCATGATCTACACTCATGGTGGAGCATTTAATATGTAGAAGTCACGGGCAAAATCTGAAGTCTTGGTGGAGAATTAATTGAAGGAAAAATGAGTAGAAAGTGACTCAAACCTAACAAATTCCATTAGTGTTTAAATATTCAAACCTAACAAATTCCATTAGTGTTTAAATATTCAAACCTAACAAATTCCATTAATGTTTAAATGCTCAAATCTAACCCATCATCATTTGTTTAAGGCCAAATAGTTTTACTTGGTAGCCTATAAATAGAGGCTACAACAAAGAAGAAAAACACATTCCTTCATCCATTTCATCTTCTTTGTCTCTCCATTTCCTTTCCATTTTTCTCTCCATTCTCTAGTTTCAAGTTTCTGCATTTTCAAGCAAAGAGAAGAAGAGAAGAAGAAGCCATGAAGCCTCCTAGCCGTCATCATTCACCTTGTGTCGTGATGGTCATTGTTGAATAATTACAACAACGTGCTTTGCCTCTTTTCGACAACATGCAAAGCGCGATGTTAAGGACTCGTAGACTTTTAATGACTTTGGCATCTACAACATGCGCCAAACGTTGCCAAAAGTGATTGACAACGTGAATTGCATGTTGTTAAACATGTTTTTTCTTGTAGTGTGGTGAAGTCTTGCTTTCAAGATTCAAGATCAACGTCTCAAGCTAGCTCTTCATCATCCACTCCCTTCACGGTGTAATTCTATCTTTTTTCTTGTAACTTCTTTTAGTTTTCTTTGTTTGAATTTGTAGAACTATGAATTTTAGTTAACAAATAATGTTTAGGGCAAAGTTTAAGCCTATTCTTATGTTTGAATAAAAATTGTGATTTCTTTATGTTGATTTTTATGTTGCTTATGTGAGATTGCTTAATTGATTTTGGATTATAGAAAACTTTTGTATGTATGTGTTCTTTGGTGGCCAACTTAGGATATATGCATGTAATTGGTGCTAGATTTAAGTAGTAAAGGCTTTGGACAAAAGTCGAAATCAATTAAGGAGGATTGTAAATAGATGAACTTATTCATAACTAGGTTGTGCACTTTGGTTGACATCCTTTCTTTGTTCTTCATGCATTGAATGTGTTCTTGATTAGCTAGCTTTCTAGACTATGATTGCATGTTCAATAAGATTGATTTAGGTGCTTTCACTTAGATTAATTATTCAAGGAAAGTAAAATATGGGAAAAATCGTTTGCTTACTAACGTTTCACATGGTCAACTTATTTCTCATGACATAGATAATCAAATATAGGAATTGTAATTGGATTTCATTCATATGATTGTGGTTTTGATCTTTGTTCCTTGCATTCCACCCTTTTATATGTGTTTTTACATTTTCTTTATTTCATTTAATTTTAATTCCAATTCTATAATCCCAAAACCCACTTATTTGTGTTCACTTGTACATATTTCTATTCTTTATATTATTTTTGTATATATGTCTATTCTTTATATTATTTTTGTAAATAATACTTTATTATTTTAATTCTTTTTTTGTTTTTGCAATTACATGTGTACCCTCAATCCCCGGCTAGAACGATCCCTACTTATTCTATACTAACAACTACATTTTGCAGGGTTAAATTGCGCGCTTGTTTTAGCGTATCAAGTCCCCAACTGCAGAGCAGATTCAGAGGATCTGTCTCCAGCTGAAACGATACGGAAAGGTTGAAGGCAAGAATGTCTTTTATTGGTTCCAGAACCTCAAGGCTCTGGAGAGGCAGAAGAAGAGGTTCACTTCGGATGTTCCTGTGCCCATGCAAAGATCAAGGCTTGTTGGTAATGGATCTATGAGCATGGAGAAGAGTTTTAGGGATTGTTCAATCTCAGCTGGAGGGGGAACTAGTTCTACTGGTGTTGGTGGATCTATTGATCTCAATTTTGGGTCAACTAGTTCTACTGGTGTTGGTGGATCCATTGATCTCAATTTTGGGTCAACTAGTTCAACTGGTGTTGGTGGATCCATTAATCTCAATTTTGGGTCAGGGGTCGGCTACAGTGTTGACCCATATTTCTCCCCATCCTTCACTACTAGTACTAGTACGACTTTCTTTGACATGAATGAAGAACAAACTTTCATGGAACAACGAGGAGAAGATCACCAGGAGATTGAAACCCTTCCACTGTTCCCCATGCACGGTGAATACATCTTTGGCAACATGAAGACTACTTCTGAGGGAGGTAGCGGCTATGGCTACTACTCCGGTGGCTGGGGCGGCTACAACGGTGGCTCTCGCATTTCCTTTGAGCTCAGCCTTAACTCCTCCGGAGCTGCTGACTAGGCTTAGTATAGCGTTATTATTATTACTATTATTATTATTATTTTTTGTTGTTGTTGTTGTTTTTTTTTTCTTTTGAATAAATAGCTGAATTTAATAAGACTGAATGAATGTAGTTTTTTTTTTTCAATAAATAGGACTCAAAATAAAAGACAAAAATATAAATCCCTTCCCCCACACTTAAATATTGCATTGTCCTTAATGTAATCAATTAAAAGCATGCAATGAAACAAGTAAGCATAGATAGAAGACATTTACGAAAACAAATCCTAAAACAAATAAGCAAAATCGAAAAATAAAAGATAAGGATAAAGAAATCAAAATCTGATTGGATTGGGTTGGGTTGCCTCCCAAATATCGCTTGGTTTTAACGTCTTCTCAGCCTAGACGTAATAGAAATTAAAAAGTTAGTAATTATAATTAACAAAGAAATACAAAGTCTATAAACAAGTATAATTATGAATTACAAACTACAAGTAAAATTAGCAATTATATTGTACATAAGACACAAGTGAGTATAAAACATGAAAAGTATTTTTACAAGTGTAATATGTATATATATTTTTTTATTTTACCTTAGTGTATCACAACATTTTCTTTTTGTTATACATATTATTGATATCAAATCTAATTCCAAGCAGTAAATCAAGTGGACGTGCGGCCCAAGTATGGTCGCCTAGACACAAACTCCTTTTCACATCCTTTGGGCAACCTTACTGAAAATGGCCAGGTAGGGGAGGGCGAACACGAGAGACAAAATCCATTTTGGCATGAGCTACTCCCACATAGTGGTTTAGGCCCATTTGGAAGCACTTCTGGATTCAAAAACCGTCATGAACGTTGTCCCCTTCCTAGACACCATTCCACATAGGCTATACTTACTAAGATGAAAAATGTTATAAGTGTGAAGACAGTTCAACAAGTGTTAATAAAGGCCGCCCTCAACCTTAAGGGACCTGAACTAGGCACCAAAAAGGGGTTTAGGCCAATATTAACAAAAGAGACTTCACCTATTCCATTCAATTTACAACTTACAATTAAAACTCGTATTCAACAATATAAAAAAAAAATCCTAGTTAATTTAAACTAAATTTCAAACAATTTATATACAAGAATTATAAACAAAAACAAGTGATTTTTCAATCCCCGGCAACGGCGCCAAAAATTGATACGCTAAAAGCAAGAGCCCTATTTAACCCTGCAAAATGTAGTTGTCAGTATAGAATAAGTAGGGATCGTTCTAGCCGGGAATTGAGGGTACACCTGTAATTGCAAAAACAAATAAATAATTAATAAAAAGTAAAAAGTATTATGTACAAAAATAAAACAAAGAATAAAAATATATACAAGTTAATGTAAAAAGGGGGGATTAGGATTTTTAAAATCAAAAATTAAAATAAAGAAAATAAAGAAAATGTAAAAACACATATATAAGGGTGGAACGCAAGGAAAAAAGATCAAAATCACAATCATATGAATGAAATCCAATTATAATTTCTATAGTTGATTATCTATGTCATGAGAAAGAAGTTGACCATGTGAAACGTTAGTAAGCAAACGATTTCCCATATTTTACTTTCCTTCAATATTTAATCTAAGTGAAAGCACCTAAATTAAACCTATTGAACATGCAATCATAGTCTAGAAAGCTAGCTAATCAAGAACACATTCAATTAATGCATGAAGAACAAAGAAAGGATGTCAACCAAAGTGCACAACCTAGTATGAAAAAGTTCATCTATTTGCAATCCTCCTTAATTGATTTCGACTTTTGTCCAAAGCCTTTACTACTGAAATCTAGCTCCAACTACATGCATATATCCTAAGTTGGCCACCAAAGAACACATACATATAAAAGTTTTCTATAATCCAAAATCAATTAAGCAATCTCACATAAGCAACATAAAAATCAACATAAAGAAATCGCAATTTTTATTCAAACATAAGAATGGGCTTAAACTTTGCCCTGAACGTTTATGTCAACTGGAAATCAAGTTCATACGAAATCAAAACAAAGAAAACCTGAAAAGGTTACAACGAAAAAGATAGAATTACACCATGAAGGATGAATGGTGGAAGGCTTGAGACGTTGGTCTTGGATCTTGAAAGCAAGGCTCCAAAGCTTCAAGACACAAGGTGGATGATGACGGCTAGGAGGCTTCATGGCTTCTTCTTCTCTTCTTCTCTTCTTCTCTTCTTCTATTTGCTTGAAAATGCAGAACTAGAAGGCTAGAGAATGAAAAGGAAAATGGAAAGGAAATGGAGAGACAAAGAAGATGAAATGGATGAAGGAATGTTGTTGTATTCTTGTTACTTGTTGTAGCCTCTATATATAGGCTACCAAGCCATAGTGTTTGGCCTTAAACAAATCATGATGAGTTAGGTTTGAGCACTTAAACACTAATGCAATGTTAGGTTGGGTAGTTCTTCTCTTTTTCTCTCCTTCTCTCTTTAATTTGATGTTCATGGCTTGTATTTGTAATAACATGTATTGTGAGTAGTTGGATTTGAGGCTAGGGCAAACTCATGTGCAAATAATGTAAATTTCCTTGTGGTTTGATGTTTATGCATGTTTTGAATTTTTTGGCTACTATACTTTCATGTATCCTAAGTGTGTTTATAGATTTATCACCTAGAAGCATGCTTTAGTCCGGAAATTAATTAATCGGAAACATGAACTTGATATACTCTTGATTACGTGAGCATGTGTAGCTAAATAGGTGGTGGCTTAGCTTATTCCTACGGGAAGAACTAAGTTGCTTGAATTTCTTACTTGAAATTAAAGCATGATGTTGTGAGTTTAGGTTCCGGAAGAATTTAGGCTCCTGACACCATAGGCCATTTAGGATCCAGAAGATTTGAATGGTATAAAGGTCGTGTAATTTAGCTTCGCTTCAAAAGAGATTGTTAAATTGCATGATTAGTTGATTTCTTGGTAGACCAAAGCACTAAGGGGAAGCTTGTCAAAGCATGTTATTACATCAAATATGGGTTACATTTTGTGCATGAGTAAGGTCAGGTGTGATACCTAAGTCTCTATTTTTCTCATTGATTTAGTCTCTACATTTTCTTTTTGTTTATTTTATGCATTTAATTTTCTTTATCCAAATTAAAATCAACTAAGCCGCTCACTACCACAATTGTTAATACCATCCTCATGATTTTTAGCTTCCAAAGGGCTAAGGTTGTGAATTTGTAAAAAAGTAGACTTTGCATGTGTTAACTCTACCCTTGGGTACGATACTCTTACTTTTTCCTTTACTAAAACTTGACTTCCTAATCTTGGGAGTAGGGCACAACATACACAAATTTGCACATATTTTCATACTCGTGATGCACCCAACACTATTCGCTACCAATAAAGATGCAAGGAATCATGGTTGCCCATGCAATTTAGTCTTGCTCGCGAACATCAACAGAAGAGGGCTATTTTATATGTGCATGCATGCAATTAAGGATAGCTATGAGATTATTATGCTTGGCGAAGATATATATGAATATAAGATACGTGCATATCCTACCGTTCGCATCCAAGAAGATTACGTCCAGGACTCCAAGAGGCAATTAACCTTGCCTATATTCTAGCTACGTTACAGAGGCAATCTCTTATTGCCTACGATAGACATCAGGCAATGTTCTAAAACTCAGCCGCCTAGGCGCTGGGCGGTGCCTCTCCACCTCGATTAATGAAGACTCGGTGATTCTGGGTTTCTGGATTTTAGGCGGGCGCCCAGGCGGATTAGGCGGCTAGGCGGGCTCCCAGGCGGATTAGGCTGGTGCCTAGGCGGATTAGGCTTTTTATTACTCTTTAAGCCTTATATATTTTTAATTATATAAACAAAAGCCATAAAAATAAAATAAAAATTAAAAAAATACAAAACCGCCTAGGCGCTAGTCCCTTGGCCATGCCACCGCCCAACTAGCGCCTAGTGATTTTTCGAACCTTGCTATCAGGACTATTAAGTGTTTTGATTTGATTCAAGGCCAATAACTGTGGCCTAAAATATAGTATTTCATTCCTATTAGGAAGGAGAATCTGCAGAGAGTAGCCTATATATAGAAGCTAAAGACGATATATAAAAACAACAACTCTTCAATCAACTAATCGCACATATTATCAAAGCCTCCCCCGAGCAACCTTCAATCTAGTTGAAAACCAGCAAAGCAAGGGAAACACCCTCGCAACCCAGCAAAGCTAAAGTCACGCTTTAGCAAACCCATGCTTTCTCCTACTTCCCGGTGATTGCTCTGTTTAGTCTACAACACTAAGGTCTCGTTTGGTTCACGGAAGGGAAATCAATTCCCTTGTCTTTCCCATTGGGAAAGGAAACTAAAGTTCCTGTCAGATTTCCTTTCCTGTGTTTGGTAAAGCAGGGAAAGCATCCAGGAAAGACCATTTGATTTCTCTTCCGATGTTTGGTTGGTGCAGGAAAGGAAAGTAAAAATATATCAATGTTTCAATAATACCCTTATATTTTAAAATAAAAACAACCTAGAATGAATTTTCAAAACTACCAAGGGTACTCAAGCAATTAATGCTGGGGTATTATTATCCAAAATTATTGCAATTAATGCTGGGAAATGGGATGGGAAACTCAATCCCATGAAGTTTGAGTGGAATGAGTTTACCCCCAACTTTCCCCTATGTCAGGAAAGCATTTCCGGACTTTGTGGTTACCAAACAAAGGAAAGGAATAACTTTCCTTTCCCAAGTACTCAAATCCGCGAAACAAACGAGGCCTAAGTATTGACTCGGTGACGCAAGAGATCACACCACAAGTCCTTATCTGTAAGGCAAGAAGTCCTTTTCCCAAAGGCAGAGAAAAGAACCTGGTGATGAGGTTGGTGCTCTCCTCGTCCACAGCGTTTGATTCAAAAGTCAGGTCAAGGGACGCCCCGACGATTACACAGAAAGGTGCTGCCACGCTCGTGCATTCAAAAGAGATTGTTTGCTAGTTAGACTGATTTTGGAGCCAAACAAGCATTTCCAAAAATTCCCATCTACTATAGGTGGCAAAGCTCACTTCTCCCTAATGATAAAGTACACTACTGAAATACAACTTGGCTCTCGTCCTGAATCAAGCCAGGTCTTTGCTATCTTGTCTTGAATTGCATCTGTCTCAGAAATGTGATTCATTTAGAAGTTTTTCGAGTATAAAGTCCACCTCCCCCATCTACTACTTTTCTTTTGGGAGGCGAAAGGCGAGCTGTTCCGCGACCAAAAACTGAATACAACACCAACCACTAAACCATTGAGGGCACCAAATGGAGTTTAAATCATAGCTTTGACCCATTTAGACACCATGATTTTCTCTACAAAATCATCTCCTCTCTCTTTTCCTTTTGTTTTCTACCGGCGGGAGTTCTCTTCTTTTCTTTGTTTTTTTTTTTTTTTTTGATAAGAACTTTCTTTGTTTCTTCTCCCTTATTATAATGTAAATTTTGGGCCCCATATCTCCAACGGTCCAAACCCATGCATTTGCTTTTGGATTTATTGCACAACAGCTACCTCTGTTTCAGTTTGAATTCAAACTTGATTAAGAAAAGCTCTCCATCTTTCCAAGTTTGAAGTGCTAATCCAATAACCCAATGGTCCAACCCAACGGCACAAATTATGTCCACATGTAATATACTCTACCATATGACAATAAAGTGAGTGAATGAAGCTAAAATGGACTTTCAAGTAGAACAACAAAAACTTAGCTCCCAAAGCTGGAGATGCTTTTAGCTTTGGTTTCTAAAATAATATGGATTTTGCGCGTAGCCTAGTTCGATTTTGGTCACAACCGCCACTAAACGTACTCTTCATTGGAACAGTTCCGTCAAATGGCACATCCAGTTTTGTTTTTCTGCAGATTATTGGTTTACTGCTCATTGCTCACCTTAGACTATGAGTTTTATTGTGCATTAATTCCATTGGGAACTACCTGATAGTTGCTTCGGAGCTTAGTCGCGGTATCCTTGTTTATTCTTTCCGACACTTTCATGTTGTCGAAGTGATGAATCAAGTCGAATACATGATGAAAATTAAATAGAGAAGCTGTCAAGCTACTATACACAATTTTCTGTTTGAAAGCTTTTGGGTAGCTAGGCCACCTAGGCGTGTAGCTAACTAAGTTGCCTATTTGTATGTTCAATCCTCTGGACTCAATCAGGGTCTGTGCAGTCAATAATGTTCAAATACCCTCTGGACCCATTTTATCAATATTGCTAGCTTGTCTTTGTAAATGGGAGATCACTATAGGTACAATTCTTGTGCATATCGTATTGGCATTCCCATACAAAGTTATGACAAAGTCTCTTTACTAATCTTGGAGAATCAAAGGTAAAAGCATCTGCATATGCATGGGAGTCAGTTTCATGTGGAGTCTAATTTTGGAAAGTAGGTTTTGGGTAATATGGAATTATGTGTCTAAAAGATTTCTCTGATTGTTGAAATCGTGGTTTTTAAGTCCTAGACATTTTAGGACGTGTAGGTTTTCTAATTGGTTATCTTTAGGATTTGGTGGATATCTTGTATTAAAAGTTCTTTCCTAATGAGAGTCTAATTAGGGTAGAATCTTGGGTGATTGAGTTTTTGCTGTTTGTCCATCATATATATTGAGAAATATACACGGTCAGAACTGGGAACCTAGGGGACGCAAGAATATTGGTAGAGTCTTGCATGTTTGCTTGAGATTGAGTCTTCACAAAGAGTCAAACTACTTGGTCCATGTATAAGTGTTATTGATCATGTTTTCATATGCATAAACATTCTCTTGAGATCAGTAGAGAGACTATGAAGAAAGAAGAAGCGAGATTTGGTTATCGTTCAAGTGAAGGAGTTCAAGAAGATTGACAAACTTTGAGTTAGCTTTTGTCTAAACATTGTAGCCGAGCTAGTGCTATTCAAGTTTGTAAAAGAACATATCCTTTTAATAAGATAATTCTTATTTTGGGTTCTCGAGAGTGAGAGCCCCGCAGTGTTTTTAATCTCATATTTGAGGTTTTCACTGCGTTACCAAAATCTGGTGTTCTGTTTGTTCATTTTGGTTTCTGCTGCGCAGTAAGGATTGATCCGTGCACTGCAATCCCCATTTTCCAGAAAAACACATTCTATCCTTGTATTTTCAACCACGGAGGGAGACAAGGAGAGATGGTTAGGGGGTTGATCTTGAAGGACACGTTTGCTTAGAATATGAAAGATTGAAGCCTCTCCACGGGTTTAGAGTTGTGACATTACTTTGAAATTTACATGGTTTCTGGGAATGAAGTCATAACATTTAAAAAGTGAAAAAAGACATGCTAATATAGTTCGGGAGTTCAAACATATTTTGATTCTACTTGAAGATGACAGGTTGAAATGGGTAGCAAGCCATCCAACAAAGCCATTTTTGAACAAAGCCGTTCTTGAATATGAACGTACTTCTCCGCATCCCAAATTCCAAAACCCTCAGAATCATCCGACGGACTGTTGATGGTGAGGTTCAACAGCTTGGTGTTCACGGCGTGGAAGCTCTTGGAGTGGAGAATCGAGGAGCCGGCCTCAAAGATCTAGCCGGAGACGTTGACCGGCCCCGATGATGGAGACTTTGTCATGAGCTTGGGGAAGTGTGGAGAGGAGCAAGAAAGAGATTAGACTGAGGGCGGGAAATGACGACGACATGTCGTTGACATTGGAGAAGTCTGATTTGCAGGCTTCTCTAAGACACCCAGCTCATTTTTTCAAAGAAGAGGATGAAACTGAATAGAGTGATATTTTAACCAAATTATGGATTAACTATAAAGTGAATTAGTTTACGATGAGGAGTAAGATTGGCATTAGTAATTTGATTAGAAAAATGAATCAGTTTTCAATGAGGAGTAGGATTGACTCTCTTTCTAGTCTATAAATAACTCATGCCTTCAATCCAATCCTGTATATCTTACAACTATCATTATTTCTCTCTCCTCCTATACCCACCAAACAACCTCCTCCTCTGCTTACTGTCTTTGTCTCGGGGAGATGCTGATCGACTTCGTGCCCAACGTTTCGGGGGTTTCACTGGCCGAAGCCCAGCTTTCTTGAAGGCCCCCGGTGGCGCCCCCGCCAACGTGGCAATCTCTGTGGCTCGGCACGGCGGCAACTCCTCTTTCGTTGGGAAGCTTGGTGACGACGAGTTCGGACACATGCTCGCTGGAATCTTGAAAGAGAACGGTGTCTCCGGGCAGGGCATCCTGTTCGACCAAAACGCACGCTGATGGAGAACTCATGTTTTACCGGAACCCTAGCGCCGATATGCTGCTCAAGCCCGAAGAGCTCAATTTGGAGCTGATCAGATCCGCCAAAGTGTTCCATTATGGATCAATAAGCTTGATCGTTGAGCCATGCAGGTCGGCACATCTGAAGGCAATGGAGGTCGAAAAAGATGCCGGTGCCTTACTTTCCTACGACCCGAACCTCCGACTACCATTGTGGCCTTCACCTGAGAAGGCACGCGAACAAATAATGAGTATATGGGAAAAGGCAGAAGTGATTAAGGTCAGTGATGTGGAACTTGAGTTTCTCACAGGAAATCCCAACATTGACGATGAATCTGCGATGACTCTGTGGCACCCTTAACTTGAAGCTCCTCCTTGTCACTCTTGGTGAAAAGGGTTGCAGATACTACACTAAGAATTTCCGTGGATGTGTGGAAGCTTTTCATGTAACTGCGTAGATACTACTGGTGCTGGTGATTCATTTGTGGGTGCTCTTCTCGCAAAGATTGTTAATGACCAATCTGTTCTTGATGATGAGCAAAGGTTGAGGGAAGTACTCAAATTCGGAAATGCATGTGGAGCAATAACAACTACTAAGAAGGGAGCAATTCCTGCACTCCCCACAGAGTCCGAAGTCCTCGCCCTAATCAAAGAGGCATAATCAATATTTTTGTTTTTGTTTTTTGTAATAGCATAGATTCTTTTTGCAGTTCATCCATCTTTCTAGGACTTCTGTGTTTTTAAACTTCATTGCTTTTGATTTGAGATAGTTTTCCAACCTCAGTAATATTTCTTCTCTTCTTGCGTGTATCAACATTTAACTTACCCTTTAAGCAAGCATAATCGGATAAAATGTTAACTTTTGGCTGTCATTTTTATTTATTCTTTTTTTTTTTTTTTTTTTTTTTTTTGGTTCATAACTTAATTTTGTATAAAATTTAAGATGAATGATTTTGAATTTTTGATACATATAACTGGGTTGTACGATAGAAGTGAAGTTAAGCAGGATAGATGAGGCAATCTTAGGATGAAATTCTTTCACCGTTTGATTATGTGGTGAAGTAAGTGGTCGATGAATCTTTGAATTAGGAGGGCGCTCACATTCAAAATCCCTTTGAAATCAACTAGTGTTTATATGCATTTTATCAAGAAAATTCGGTCACAAGATAATCCATCTTTTTCAGATCTATTGATTTTGTAATGAATGGTGCCTCTGTTCTCTATATAGACCATGGTTCATAGATTGCATTGTTCATAAATCCAGTTTGCCGATGCGAATCATCCCAAAAAGCGTCGTTCTACCATGATCCTGGCTTGTGCTTTCCTCAAATTCTATGCTAACACTTTAGGTATGCTCACTTGGAGATTCATAACTGTCCAAGCAGCCGCTGAAGACGAACAAACTTTGGTTAATGGGTGATATGACAAATGGGTGACAGATATCCAAGTAGAAAGCAGAGCTTATGAGGATCTATGGACTTGAAGAAAACTCAAAACTTACAAGAGGTAGAAAATGGTTTATTGAACAAACGGATGTTCAGATATGTCACCATATGAACTGAAACGATTCCTCAATATTAAGGGGTTCAATTCATGAAAAGAGCATCGGAGAGCTTGACAATAAGCCTTTTGTAAGTGCAATCGTTTTTCACTCTCTCCTCCGAAACTTTTATGAAGAAAATGAATAATTCTGAACGGCGAATTGAAATGGGACGATGAACTGCACCAGGCTGATAGAATAACATGGCAAGAGGAAGTATCAATGTACTGAATCAAATCAGTTGTCTCTCTGACTGTAAGTTATGAGCGGTTTTCGCTTAACTCAGACGTATAGAGCAGTAAGCAAACCATAAATCACAAATAAAACTGTTGTACACAAGTTTCTCGAGAACAAGTCAAATTTTTGTATAGCAAATATATTAGAAGGCAGCAATCTGATCTCATGATCTTATCCAAAGGTTACAATTTTGCTACTAAAGCTGTGATCAAATTAAAGGACGATAAAAACATAACATTAATTGGCCAAGTAATCCAGAACGTAACACCACAATGACTATCGCTTATAAGTACTGTCGACAAACAAAAACCTAATATCTGGAAGGCCACAAAAGATTTACATAGAGGGTGAGAGATGACGCTAAACTAAGATATAAAGTATATAAAACTATCAGCTTTTAGTTGTAGCTAGAGTCTGGAGATCCATAAATATGGATTTGCCTAGCCTAGTTCCACTGATGGTAACCCCTAAACTAAATTTGTAAAGCATATGAACTATTAGCTTTCGGCTTTCAGCTGCTATTGTCTTGAGGTCCATAGCCATATGGGTTCTTGCTAGCCCAGTTCCACTGATCCCGGCACATGTCATCAATGTTATATTTCGCCCTGCACGAAGATTTAGCGAGTAAGATATAAAATCACAATTCATATTACCATTTCATTACATCAGGTAGAAGGGTGGGTTGAGCATGGCAACAAGATTGGTGCACAAAAGAATGCACACAACTCTAGGTCATACATTAAGACATTTCAGTTATCGATAATTTCGTTGATGAACAGAATGCATAAAAGTTTGCAAATCAACTTACTTCCAGTTCAGTTCCCTCTCTGCCTTATCTGTTGATGCATAGACAACTTCAGCATCACCAGGTCGCCGGCCAGCAATAACAAGAGGAATTTTCTGAAACAATATAAGGAAACATAAGCTTAACAAGAAAGAGACAAGGTTAAACAGAAACTGAGCGTTATGGAGCAGGACTGGTCGTGGAACAAGGGCAGAATGTAAGGAAAAATTCTAGACCTTCAGAAAAGTCATTTTTAGTATACCATCGGGAATTTGAGAAGATAGGGTCTCAAAAACACACTTTCAGTTTTCAATTAAGATATGTGACAGATAAGACATCCTAGAAAATAAGAGTTTGCAAAACACTTTCAGAATCAGAACCCCCCCCCCCCAAATCCACAAGAAAGGTGGAAGGGCACTTTGGCTCTGAAAAATAATCATTTATGTTCAAATAAACCCCCAAATTCTGATTGAGTTTCAAAGAGTCACATGCATCAAAATAGGTAACACTGAAATTTTAAACAAGAAAAAACTAACCTTTCCAGATGCCTTTTCAAATGCCGCAACCATCTCCAAGACCGATGTTCCTTTACCAGTTCCTAAATTGTACACCTCACAACCTGTGGATATATAAGTTCTATAATGAGCCATTGTCTGGATAACAATAACATAAACTCACAAGCGATGTTGAACAGTTTTAGGGTGAGGCATGGCGGGAAACTGATAGAAACAGGTTCAACCCATATACCTATATTAGCTTCTTCTAACTTGTTCAATGCAGCAATGTGCCCATGTGCTAAATCATCAACATGAACATAATCTCGCACCTGAAATACAACAAACACCATCAAATTGAGCCTCCAACATTAGTATAGGACTAAACACCAAAAGGCAAAGCAAATGATGCACAGATACTTCGTTTCTACTGTGTGTGTGTGTGTGTGTGTGTCTATATATATACTTCGTTTCAACCCATATACCTATATATATATATGGAAAGTCAAAAAATCATCATGATACCAACAAAAGGATATAATACTAAAGTAATCAAACTAGAACAATAAACAAGTTGCAAAATTGAGTACATATAAAGAGAAAAAAATGAGCAAAGCTTTAGCAAAAAAACAAAATCTGTATAAACAAAACAGGTAAAAGAGCACATACCCCAGTACCATCTTTGGTATTATAGTCGTTTCCAAACACCGTCAGTGCCGGACGCCTTCCAACAGCAACTTGCTGCACAAATGGCATGAGATTGTTTGGGATCCCATGAGGATCCTCACCAATATAGCCACTATGGTGTGCACCAACTGGATTGAAGTATCTCAGCAATATGACTTTCCACTCAGAGTCTGAGCGGTATATATCACGACAAATTTCTTCAATGTAGAGCTGAGAGATAAACGACAATGCAAATCAATAACCAAGAAGCTGCATAGTACCACAAGAATGATCAATAACTGGACAACCTAAGTATGAGAATATGTACCTTAGTTCGCCCATATGGATTTGCTGCAACAAGAGGGAACTCCTCGGTACACGGAACCACCTTCGGCCAACCATAAACAGTGGCTGACGATGAGAACACAATCTGAAATTATTCAAATCAATGGGAGATCCAAGTCAATTAAACATCATATACAAACACAATCAGCCAAAAAAAAATTCATCAAAATTCTAACTGAAGAAACAAAATGCTTTAACAAAAAAGAGAACCTTTTTGCAACCATGGGCTGCCATGACTTCCAACAGAGTAATTGTCCCCACAATATTGTTGTTATAGTAGAGCAATGGCTTCTGAACACTTTCACCAACTGCTTTCAGTCCAGCAAAATGTATGACAGCATCAAATCTGCAGTTTCAATGGGCAGTTTGGATTTCGTAAACTTTAAACACTCAGAACAATGATAAATTTGAGTTTTGGTAGGGAGATTCTGGGTTAAAGATACTTACTTTGTTGCAGAAAAGAGTTTTTCCAGTGCTGGTTTGTCCCTGAGGTCAATCTGCACATCAACATAGAATTATGAGAAACCACACCCATGGAGAGGTCTAATTAACATCAAAGTTCAAAACTCTTGATAACTGCATCAAATCTGCATTAGACTTTCTTATATGAATACTAGATTCACGAACCTACACCAAAGAATTAAACAAGTTGCCCAAATAGGAAAAACTTAAGAATTACAAGTCCAATAAGTTGCACATGGACAAGTCTTAGGTAACTATTGGCCTCCAAAGTTCCAAACTTCCATTTTCTTATATAGTAAGATACCTCAACCCTGCACAAACTATGTCTTTTATGACAACTTAGAGAACCCAGGAAGAAAAATACAGTTCTTTTAACACACCCACCAAACCAAAAACCAAAAAAAAAAAGATTTAAAAAAAATTCAATTGCCCATAAAGAAAAAAAAAAAAAAAAAAAGCAGTTTCTGACAGTTACGTTCAAACAAGAAGGCACAACCCACCATCAGTGTCAGTCAGGCATCCCCCAAATCCAAAATTCACAACCCAAAACTAATCAAAACCCATAATTCAATACAAAATTCAAAGAAAGAAAAAAAAAAAAAAAGAACAGACCTTGTGAAAGGAGAGGTTCCTGCCAAAATCCCCAGCGAGTTCTCTGACACGGTCAATAGCAATTTCAGAGGAATTGTCAAGGTTGTCAACGACGACGGTGCTGAAGCCGCCGAGTAAAAGCTGCAGCACGGTGTGGCTACCGATGTAACCGGCCCCGCCGGTGACCAGAATGGTCTTGGCCATCAACGCCGATTTGGAATAATAGGAATTGGAATTGGAATTGGTATGAGAAAGTGTGAGGCTTTGTGGTTTTGATACCGCAGGAAAAGCATGACAGGAAGCCCAATATATAGGAATCGATGCTGTTCCAGTAGACAACGCCAGACTTTAATTTAATTAATTTAATCCCCAAAATCAAAATGAGCAGTTAACTCCGTCTCTCTCAGTAAGGAAATTGAACACCCAGAAGAAGAAGGGAAGGGTGGTTTTCTCTTTCGTGGTGGACCAGATCTGCCACGTGGTGCGATCTGGGGTGAAGACTCACATGTCCACCAGCGCAAGAAACAAAGCGTTGCTGGCCTCTGGGATTTTAGGTCAAAAACAATATCGAAGAATCTTGATGACGACACACTAGGAGGGTAAAAATTGTTTTTGATTCGTTTTGGGGTTTTTTACTTTTATGGGAGGCGTTGTTATTAATATTATTAAGCTCCCCCATATCTATTTTCATTAATACGCTGGCATTTACTGGGAATATTTATGCTATTCTAATGGGGAGACAGGGGGAAGAATTTGACAAGATTTTGACCTTCTTTCAATACTTAGTAATGAATCATATTTTATGTCAATCAATTTCCAAATTTAATGGTTCTTTATGAGTAGATTCTTCATGTCATTAGCAGAAAATTCGGATTTATAGTAATAGGCTACAAACTACAAATTATTATAACTCGTTGGAGATGACATCGTTTTATTATCTAATTTTTCTTAAATAAGAGGGAAATCTAACATTTGATTTAGCTGTGTTTTCCTTTTTTTAAATTTCTATGAGTGAAGTCGAAAAATGAGGTGTTAAGGCTTATAGATGGATTAGGGGAAGAAATCAGGGGAAGAAATCTGCTGTCTCTAATACCCTGTGCCAAACCTGTCCTCATGCATTCATTGGTCCATAAAGATTAAGAAAATATTTTCTTAATCTTTTGTTTCATATTTTATTCTTTGTGGACCAATGAATGCATGGAGACTGGTTTGGCACAGTATTTTTGGGGACAGCAGATTTCATCCCATGGATTAGTCGTACAGACTGAAATCAATTGTGTGTCTATTTATAAGCCTTTGCATTTAAATGGGTTAGTCAAAAACGAGGTGATAAGGTCTTTGCATTTAAATGTTATTTTATTAAAATAAATTCATCAATTGTGTTAGCCGTATAAATTGAAATCAAACAGGATCAATTCAAATTTCTCAAAAAATAATACACTAACCATTCTAAATGATAACACGAAAATCTCATATAATTATGATTGTAGTAAGTTTTAAATTCTATAATCATGTAATTTTGATCACAAACCCAATGTTTCCAAAACGAAAATGAGGTATTGATTTGGAAAGATGTTGACAGAAAGCAGCCCTAAAACGGACAATGAGTCCTATATGATTATATTCCCTTTCTTTGTTAATATGAGGATCAGATTCTCCGTTATATTCTAGATTAGGTCAAATATAGAATCTAAAATTCCCATCTCAAAAAGTTTTGATTCACCAATAGACTAGTAGCAGCTTGTCGTTCAATAAAAGGGGCCAAAAGCGGTGCACCTGGAAATCTCGTGAGTTTTGGGCACGGCAAACGTGTTAGGCTGTGAAGCTGTAATGACAAGGAACTAGTTTGTAACCTTTTTTCTTTATGTGGAGGTGCAATACACGTCACTTTTTACATGCACTTTTCGTGAATCTTCAGGAACAAGAAGAGAAGTAGAGAACCATTTTCCTTTTTTTTTTTTTTTTTTTTTAAGTTGGGGGAGGAAGCACCGGCCTAATCTAGAAATTTATGTTTAAGGTAACGTGTCCTTTGCTCACGTAGAAGCCAGTTAAAGGGGGAAGAAAAGTCCGCGGAATTAAGGGCGCGGGAACCGATGTACACGTGTTGAGAGGTGAAAGGGAAAGAAGAAAAAAAAACTATAGAATATAATCCTAAGAAAGATGAAGTTCAAGGGAAAGGTTGTTTAAAAGTTTTGACATAGAATATAATCCTTAAGAAAGTTGAAGTTCACTGGTTTTGGTCGCCGACTTCACTTGTTGTCTTATACCATCGGATAGAGTCGTAGAATTAATATGTTATGTATTTCATTGAAAGATAAGGCCGGTGGCAAAACGATCAAAGTTAAAAGCTAAGAGGATATGCATAAAGAGATTCATATGAAACAGAGCCTTCAAAAGAGTGGCCAAAAGAAGGTTAAAATATGGAATGTATTTCGTTGAAAGATAAGTGTACAAGTCAGTTTGGACATTGGAGCTAAAACGATCAAAGTTAAAAGTTGGAAGAATATACCTAATGAGATTCCTATAATAGTGAAGAGAGCTTTCGGAACATATCCAACTTTTTCACATGTTGGTTTCGTAAGGATGCTTTGTGGGTAGAGGTCTTGTGAATTGGTATCACGACATGTTTAGAGGTGGAACTGGATAAAAATTCAATATGAGATGATCTACATAAAATGACATTATGTATGAAAATGATGTGAAATAACTGGATACTAATCCGTCAATAACGGTCATCTTTTATGAAGAAAATGACACAATGCTGGTGAATGTTGATTGAGTATGTCGACAATTGATGATAAAAGTAGACGGGTGATAGATCTTAGGATCCCAACACCCCCAAATGCAATTATATATTGTTTGGAACTAATATATGAATTCTTGTGATTACTAATTCTGCATGATTTGATTTTTGTGAGAACATACAACTTTTACTTGGCGTCTTAATTTCATTTATTCACCTTAACGTTTATCGGTTTATGTTTACAAAAAGGGAGCTTCTATTCATACCTCCAAAATTGGTATTTGGACCTCTCTCTTTTTCCAATTTATAGTTGACTTTGTCAACTCATGTCAAATTACCAATAAGGACACAAAAGAGGGAAAACAATCTCTCTTTTTTCTGAAAATATTTTTTTTTAACCATACCCCACCCCTCCATTTTCATGATGTCAGTGAGGTTTGAACCTGTGACTTCCACGATATCGGGTATCCTATATAACTAACAAGCCACAGCTCACTGACAAAAAAAAAAAAAAAAAATTCTCTTCTTACCTCTACAAACAGTATGTTTCGATGAGGCAATTCGCAAAATTCTAAGCTATGCATTGCCTATTATATTGTTGCTTGTGCTTTTTACCCAACTCGAAGCAATTAGTAAATATGTGTCTCTCCCCAAGCTAAGGAGCATTATGTTGGACCGGCTTTGGAACACCATGACCACTTTCAGTATGCGTACCTGCAATACATAAACCATAATTAAGTGATGAAAACTTTGTATCCAAAAACTCAATTTAATTAAAAATTTTGAGAATTGGGAGTAATATCTAAACATCTCAGATAGTAGTATACTAACGTGCTTCTATATGCAATTGATTTAATGAAAAAAAAAAAAACTGTATTGACTACCAACTGGAGATTTTTTTTTTTTTTTTTTGGTGCAGCTTAATTGTATCAATGGTAAAATAGGATTGTGAAATCTTCAAAAAATTGAATGAGGTTCAACTACCGATTTTGGAGGTATGAATAGAACGTAAAAAAAAAAGTTTTTATTGATTTTATTGGACGATGGGCGTTGTGGGAAAATTAGGGAGGTTTAGATAACAAATTGGTTATTTATAAAAGTAAGTTGGAGGTCTATTAAGTTGGGAGGTCCAAATGCCAACTTTGGAGGTATGAATAGAACCTCCCTTACAAAAATCTTAAGAGAGACAAAAATGGTATCATCTAAGAGCTTTAGGAATGTTCCTTCACCATTTGGATGATATGATCTTATGAAAACATAAAACTGGTTTATGTTTACAAAAATCTTAAGAGAGATAAAAATAGTATCATTTAAGAGCTTTAGGAATGTTCCTTCACCATTTGAATGATATGATCTTATGAAAACATAAAACGAGAGTCCTAAGTTATTGGCCTCAAAGTTTATGTTAATGTCGAAAAGTTCGGAGGTAGCTGAACCTTTGTTAACGCTGATCCGGTGGGCGGATCGATACTTGTGGTGTTCTCAAAGCTTCCGCTACCTGTCAAGTAAAATACAAAGGGCGTCAGAGGGAGACCGCGCTGGGCGGTCTTCAACTCTCCGATGCCTAAGTTAGTCAATGTATTTATGTTGACAAAGTAACAGTAGGTAAGTATTGAATGCGTAATTAATGAGGAGAGAGGAGAGAACCTTTTATAGGTGAGGAGGACCTCCTCCTTGTTTTCTATGTGGGACTGATGTGCTTCAGTTCCCAGCTTCAGAAGCTTCTGATGCTATCTTGGCGCGGCGCGTGGCGGCGCGTCGGCGGCGATCTGGAGGTGATCCGACGCTGAGGTTGTAGCCCGCCTGGCGGTGTGTCTGCATGTCATTCCTTTGGTTGGAATTAGTACCTTTGGTGGTACAATGAGCGTGACCCATTATAGCTAATTATGCTTGCAAATATACATGTATGTACAAGTCCCCCAAGTCCCCAGTCAAGGAGGGCAATCTTGGTTGGGGAGTTACTCGGCGGTTTGAAGCGTTTTCTTCCGCTAGACTTGCAAGAGCATAATTAGCGTCAGTGCGTTGTCAACCATGGATTTAGTGAGCAAACGCTTTATACCCTTTCGGGTGGGCCCCTGCTAGGCCCCCCAGGGAGTCCCCCACTCTCCGGCTAAGATAGACCTCCGGATGGTCGGCAAATTGTTTGTTGAGGGGGAGCTGCACGGAGCAGAGGGTGTTGGGTAGCGAACCCAATCTTAGTACCCGAGTGACGGGGGTCAACGTGCCTGATCAGGGCCGTCGTAGACTGTTGACAAGTCCCCGTGTCCCGTAGGGACGGTCTGACCGTAACGCCGCGTGACGGTCGTTGTCAGAGTGAGGCGTGGCCTCGGGATCCGCCGCTGAGGTTGTAGCCCGCTTGGCGGTGTGTCTGCATGTCATTCCTTTGGTTGGAATTAGTACATTTGGCGGTACAATGAGCGTGACCCATTATAGCTAATTATGCTTGCAAATGTACATGTATGTACAGTTTATAAAAATCTTCAAAGAAGAGAGACTAGTATCATCCAAGAAGCTCCGAAAGTGTTACCGCAGTTGATCTAAACAGACGGTTCATTATTATCCCATATAAGACCCATCTTACCCCACTATGGGTGGAGCCTCAAACAAGACCCCCCTAGCTGTCCCCCTGCCCCTCACCACCTAACTTTTGGGGTACTTCTTCCCTATTTCGTTGTTTTTTTTAGAAGCAAATGACAATATGACATGCCATTTACATAACAAGGGACTAACGGTTAGTGACCTACCCTAGATACATATATTCTACAAGATTATTCCAATATGCTCCCCCAAATCACCTACCCTAAAACTTTGTGACCTTGATCATAACCAAACCACATGACGAAAATATAATAATGGTAGAAAGCTAATTTGCTGTGCTGGATTGGTGGCTATAAAAAATGACATATTACAGCTCCTCATCACCATCATTCATCCCATTCATTCCTCTAAATATAATCAACACACAATTTGAGCTAGCAATTAGTATTACCTGTTCACACCCATAATACACCCACCATATGTACCGACAAATAATTCCCTGTCCTAGGTTGGGAAAATGATTGTGTTCGTCACTAGGTTGGGCCTTGACTTGGACCATGACTTGGTCCCAAATGCAGAACGAATTGTAGGCTATAACCAAGACCAATAATCACACAGGCGGTGATAGGCCCGTCCAACATAACTGTTTGACCAGATTGTAAAATGGCCCCAATATCTGTCGGTGCAATATTAGTTTTAGCAACTTTCAATTTACTTCCCAATTCACACAATGGAGTGTAGTTATTCAACATATTGCATAGTCCGCGTTTCAAATTTGTAGCCAGTGTCATTCTCAAAAAAAAAAAAAAAAAAAATGTAGTCAATGTGAATGGAACGGCTAGGTTCCAAATGATGAAATGAATTGGCTTACTCGAGAAAAATCATGTTTTTTGGATGATCTATATTGTGTGTGGTATTGCCTCTAAAAGAACTCTTAATCATTCTCTTGAAGCACATATAAATAAAACAAACTATGAAAATATGAAAGTTAGCATAAAGAGGGCATCGTTAAAATTTCTCTTCCCTAATTGAAAGACGTTGAAGTTTCCTAATCCACCCATAATTTTTCTATCCTAAACATTTAAAGGCATCTATAATATAATAACTTCACTAATTGAAAGACGTAGAAGTTTTCTAATCCATCCATATGAGATAACTTGCTTGTTAGAAAGTGAAGAGTATGAAGAGAGAAGAATAGATGGGGGAAAGTGAAACGTATGAGAAAGGTGATCATTCTTGTTCATTTAGTCAAGTTGATTGGGTTGCAAGAAAGCGTTTCCATTTTTATGTGTTGTGATGATTCTGTTTGAAATAGATTAGGCCCAGTGAGGTAACGGAGGAATTAGGTGCAAACCTAATAATTCTCATGACAAGACACATGAATGACGCACTCCAGAATGAGTACCTCAACCCATAATTTTCATGACAAGACACATGAATGACGCACTCCAGAATGAGTACCTCAATGAAGAAGACCCAAGAAAACTATGGGTAGAACTCGAGCAGCGTTTTGGCAACGTTCGTGACTCCCTGCTTCCTGATTTAGAAGTGAGATGGCATAGCCTCCGCTTCTGTGATTTCAAGTCTGTACTTGACTACAGTTCGGAAGCACTTCGTATCAAGTCTTTAATGGAATTCTGTGGGCAGAAAATCACTGATACGATGTTGATCGAGAAAACTCTCTCTACCTTCTACGTCTCTGCATTGATGATAACCAAGAACTATCGGATTGATGCCAATGCCGGACGCATCACAAGATTTCATGAGCTTATTGGAGCCATGAACGTAGCTGAAAAGCACGACAACATACTTGTGAAGAACTATAACTTTAGACCCGTGGGAGCAAAGCCAATTCCGGAGTCTAATTATAGTTGCGCCCCTAAGGGAGGGCGCCAAGAGCGAAACCGTAAGGAAATTGATAATTCTGGACGTTCTGGTCCATATTCACGCCCCAAAGAGGAAGGAAACCGCCAAGATAGGCGTGCACAGAATCGTAGAGGTCAACGTGTGAAGAGAGAGAGAGGCAGAGCCTCCGGCTATGGTAGTGGCGCCACCAAGGATCATAGCCGTCCCCAACGCATTCTAGCCGCGCCTCGATCAAGGGAGCCTGACCATGATGATGCTTGTCTTCGGTGTGGAGCGTCCGGACATTGGGCTAAAGCATGTAATGCACCCTAGAATGTTGCTAACGCGTACAAGACGTATCGTGAAGCAAAGGGAAGCAAATTACATGGAGCAAGAAGATCAAGATGACGATCTTGCTCTAAGGGTTGAAGACATCAAATGCCAAGATCCAGAGACTGGCGATTTTGATTAAGTCTTTTTATTTTCCAATAGATGTAATAGGCAATTGCCATATATTTTTGTAGTAGATGCCAATGGTTTAGTCTTTCTTCAAAGTAGGCTCACCCAAAGTAAGTGTGATGTCTAGGAAGGTTATGAGATTAGTGGTACTTAAGCGAGCCTTACTCCACCGACATCTCTCTACTCACCTGGTCACATTTATTTTGGAATTACCGAAAGAAGTTAGACGACTACCATTGTTTTGCATTAGCTAGCATTTTGGATTAGATTTTCTTGGTCAAAGAGACAATGATGTAACTCTGTTGGCTTATGAATAAAATTTCGAGTTCTTTTCATTATGACTCCATTTTTATTCTGAGCATATGACTTTGTGACTACGATGGTTGGGCCATCAGTATTGATTCAAGGACATGGAATAACCCAAGTTCTGCTTGCCAAATGGCACCTTGATTACGGTCACAGAAACTCTCTACGCTCCTAGGGCAAATCGCACCTATGAATAGCCAACGGATTCCATGTGAAAACGCATGTAGACAACGGAAATGAGTTCATTTGCAATACCTCTAACGATTGCGAATAAAGACGCATCTTAGAGAAGTTTATGTGTCTCTCTAGTGGACTCTATGTTACTATTCAAGCTATTAAATACAATAAAACCATCCATTCTTTCGAGCAAAATGAAGCACGAATTAAAGGTTGATTCCTGGACTAAGTGTGACCTCCGTCGCTGCCTCTAGCGCCACCGTTGTCCACCACCAGCCCAAGGCTGGCACAGTCCCTATCCATGACGCCATGGATGGCGTCCATCTTGGTGATTGCAGCATCACTTGGGGCGCCCATCATGGTGATGGGCGCCCCAAGTGATGCTGCAATCACCAACTTTGCTTCAAATAGCGTTTCAGACACTCAGACCCAACCACAATCCTCATTGGTTGCTTCTAAGGCCTATCACTCAATTTACAAAGCCGGTTCCTTAGGAAAATTATGACTGAGACCGTCCTATGCAAAGGAAATGAACATACTCATTCTGTTCTTACATAGAATCCATGGGAATTTTGCGGACTAATTCAACCAACTTGCGGACGTTTAAATATCTCATGATGTTGGTTGACATGCAAACACGCTGGTCACATGTTGTGCCATTGTCCACCTGTAAATGTTGCTTATACTACACTCCTAGAACATATCATATGACAACGGGCTCACTCCTTGGATCATCCTATTCAGTCAATTGGACTTGACAATGCTAGAGAGTTTACATCGAAGACTTTCGATAGTTATTGCAATGGAACTGATGTTGGACATCATATTCTCATGTACACACCTAAATGGTCTCGCGGAAACGACTGCGATGGTAGCCCGGACATTGGTAATGCGCACCAATCTTCTTATATCCGCTTGGGGTAATGCAATATCGCATGCAGCTATGCTAATTCGTCTACGACCTACCGCCACTCAATGTATCTCTGCGTTACAGCTAGTGACTGGGTACAAGTATTTCGTACTTATGCACATTTGAATGTGCCATTTATGTGCCAATTGTGCCGCCACAGCGCACTATGATGGGTCCTTACAGACGAATGGGCAACTACTTTGGATTTGAGATTCCAACAATCGTCCGCCACTTAATGCTCTTGCTAGGCGATCTCTTTACCGCATGTCTTGTGGATTGCCACTTTAATGAGACAGTGTTCCCGTCGTTATGGGGAGATAAGAACACGAATGTTCAGCATGAACGACAGGAATTGTCGTGGCCTGTCCTCACTATGTCTCATCTCGATCCCCACTAAAGTGACTAGATCAGACATATCTGCTGCAAACATGCCTGCAAGGAAGGACGTCCTTTACGAGAGGACGTAGTGTCACCCTATACGGAGGTAGGCATGGCACCAACGCCAAAGAGAGTGGCACTCTGGCGTTATAGGTCATGGCCCTAGCTAGGATGCGTGGGAGGCCCGGGGGTTCGAAGGATACTTTGGCATAACCAATCCTTTGATCATCGACACTCAAAATCCGTCTCATGAGAATCTTTTGGATTAAGGTTATCGTTGGGGGACGCCTCAACGTCAGAACCTATTCATGAGAATGTAGAGCTCTATGAAAATTACACTAGTGTACATGAGACGTGGGATAGAAACTCCATCATAATTGATGATGTAGTTGCGCATTTCGTTGCGCATGAGTTTGTTGAGTCCGATGATATCGAACCACACTTCGTTGATGAATGAATACCAATGTAGAGAAATTTGGCCTAAATGGAAAGATGTGATCTAGGTTAAGTTGGATTCTCTAACGAAGAGGAAGGTTTTCGAGCCAGTGATGCCAACACCTCCTGACATAAAACCTGTTGACTAATGGGTCTTCGTTAGAAAGCGTGATGAGGAAAAGATATAGTAATCTCGCCTTATAGCAAAATGCTTCTCACAAAACGCTTTGGAATCGACTACGATGAGACATATTCTCTTGTAATGGATGTCATTGCACTCCACTACCCTGTCAATTTTGTAGTTTCCGAATAACTGAACATGCAGCTTACAAATGTGGTCACTACGTATCTCTATGGGGATCTAGATACGGAATTACATGAAGGTTAATGGTGAACTTCATTTACCCAAGTCAAGTGGCTCTAGACCACGGAGCGCGTTTTATAAAGAGGTTGAAACGCTCACTAAAGTGACTACTTGATTAGGAAGGGATATGCCCACGCGTTTCCATAACAAGTTTCGGATTCCATTGCGGTTCATGTTGGACATGATCTTCATTGGAAGCCCTTAAAGAGTTAAGGGAAACCGCTGAACACTTGAAATCCGAGTTTGAGATGAAGGATTTTGGGAGAACACGATTATGTCTCGGTTTGGAACTTGAGCATCGTATTGATAGATGCTTAGGCATTTTGACAAGGTCAAACCTTCAAGCACCCCTATGATCGTCTGTAGTCTTGATCCTAAAAAGGATCATCTTCGTCCAAAGGATGATAACGAAGATGTGCTAGAGGCAGAAGTGCCTTACTTAAGTACAATAGGTGCATTATTGTACTTATCTCAATGCACAAGATCAGACATCTCATATGTTGTGAACTTGTTAGCTAGTTATAGCTCTGCGCCGACGCGACGCAATTGGATTGGTGTAAAAGATATATTTCGATACTAGAGATGTATGACTGATATGGGCATGCTTTATCCCTACAGAGAGATGATGGCTTCAGACCCGTCACACACCAGGAACGCCGCCAACACTGGCCTGCGTCCACTATCCCCATCCCAAAACAACATGTATTTTGGAAGGTTTTGCTGATATTGGGTATCTTTCTGACCCACACAAAGGTCATTCCCAAATTGGTTAAGTGTTCACCATGGGTAAAGACCGTGATATCTTGGAGGTCTACAGAACATACCCTAGTTGCTATATATTCAAACAATGCAGAGATTATTGCTCTTCACGATGTGGTTCGTGAATGTATATGGATTGGATCCATAATTACGCATGTTCGAACAATTGTGGTTTGAAGTCTACCACAGATGAGCCTACGAGCATTTAGGATAATACTGCTTGTTTTGAACAAATGAAGCAATGCTATGTCAAAAGCGACAACACCAAGGATAATCAGCAACAACAGACTCTCCTCAAGATCAAAGTGAACTAGGTTCGATCTGAGGACAGTGAGGCAGACTTGCTCACTAAGTCATTGCCCAAATTCCACTTTCGAGAAACATGTTGGTAGCATCGTTTGCGGAAGTTATCCGAACTCCCATGACCGTAGTCATCAGTGGGAGATGCAGACATTAGGGGAAGATGTCTACATGTATGATCTTGAAACGTGAAAGGTGTGTTGTGCTCTTTTTCCCATTCGACCGAAGTTATTTTTGTCCCACTGAGTTTTTGTTACTCGGCAAGGTTTTTAATGAGACAACGAGAGAAACACTACATTTGGGCGATACAAAGGGGAGTGTTCAAGTAAATCCAGAATATGTGTCTGGCCCAAACTCTAGGTTACTTAACCTAGTTGCTATAGGGTTTTGAATTAGAGATATTCTCGGAGATATTCATAGATATCCGATTAATTATACGATTATCTTTCCTTGTACAACTCTGATTCTATGTCTTGTAATCCTCTATATAAAGAGGCCCCTATTATTAATGAAAGCACGACTCAATTCTCTCTCAATTTCAGTTTTCCTTAAACAAATTATAATTTCTTTCACCCCACTCATGCTCTTATCCAATTTCCATTTGGATGTTATTAGAATCGGATTTAAAGAATTATATATTAAAGTTGAGAAAATCATGTTGCTACCTAATTGCATTTTTTTTAAGGGGGTTTGGAATCTAGCAAGAATCAAGTGAAGTTGATCGTAGTTTGATAGACGAACAATAAATGTAGCAAGTGTAAACAGACAAAAGGTGGAATAGAAAGTTTAAGGAGAAAATATATGATAAGAGGTCAAAAAATATACGTAGAAATTATAAGTCACGGAGATAAGCTAGAAACTAGAAACTACAAAGGTGCCGATAAGCTAGTAGGACCGATATCCAAACTAACGCTGCATGTATACCCTTTTAAGATAGGAAACAGAACGGGGTGGAGATCCAACAATGATATTAGCATGTGATGAGGAAGAAGATGAAGCATCACCCTGAGATTCACCATCACCACTGGATTGAGATCCACAAGACTGAGATCCTTCATGGAGAGATCCATCAGAAAACTCAGAAGAGGAGTGCTATTGAACTCAAGGGTTGGTCCACTATTGGATACCAATTTAGCCTGATCCAAAGCATCAATAGGACTAAAATAGTCTATAAATTGTTGAGAAGAACTCCCCACAGCAAATTGAGAGGTTCTTGTGACTGGTGTATCGCAAGAAGTTCTTGGATTTTTCTGATGTTCTGGAGCAGCAGATTGAGAGGTTCCTGCGCTAGGTCTCTGAGTTTCTTGGCGTCCAAACTCATGAGCGGCCTTCAAGGGCTGCAACTAGTGCAGCCGCATTAGACCTCCGATTTTGGGAGGCCTCCAAGTACGAAGTGGTGTAGTTGGTTAAGGTGCTCTTTTTTTAGATGCCAGGACCTGAGTTCAAATCTCAGACAACTCTCTTTCTTCGTTTTTGTTTTGTTCATTTTTTTCATCTTTTTTTTTTTACCAAGATATATATATATATATATTAAATCCTATAATTAATAGGCCTCATTTAGATGTTCGCTCTAGGCCTTTGAAAATTCAGGACCAGCTTTGTCCAAACTCAGAAGCTCCTGGACGTTCCTCAGTTCTTGGGCCTCCAAATCGAGAAGTTCCTACATTGCCAAACTGAGCAGTTGCCACCACAGAAACACTGATGGTCATCAAGGAACAGCCAGCTACAATTAATGGATCATTAGAAGCATCTAATCTAGCAGCTATTAGGTATTGACCAACAACGTAACCTTTAAAGATAAACCAGTGACAGTAAATGATGCCCCAACAGATTTCAAACGGTAACCAACAACAGTTAACTGATCAACAACATCATCCAAAGACTGAGAGTCCCAATACATCCGTTCATAAAGAACATGTCATGCGAAAAAGATCCCTGATAATACTATTACATAAAAGCCAAGAAAATCAAAATGATACTAATGTTAATTTTCATTTATTGCAGCTAAGTAATATCAGACTTGAAAGGCACATATACATCTAAACAAAAAATGAATTTTACTTGTAGTAACAATAGGACTTAATTTACTTGGTAGATGGAAACGCCATCGTCTTCTTACTCTAGGTCTGAGATTTTTAACCCTACATCCAAAGCTAAGACAGCTCCATTCATAAGGGTGAGCGTGAGGGGAGTTCATCCTTGATTAATTTCAGATCTAATTTTAGTTTGATGAGAAGAAATTCTTGTCTTTGTTGTCTAAAGATGAGAAGAATTTTTTTTTATTTATCAATTTTTTTTTTGGGTCTTAAAAAATGAGAAGAAATTTTTTTTTTGAATGAATATCATATAGATATATTAATAACTCAAGCTAGAATGAACCATTACATATCCTCCCTCTATCGACAGATGATAAGAAGTTTGAGGAGGTTTGAAAGAGAAACGAAAACAAAAAATGAAAGGATTCGGCGGTGGACATTGTGGATGCTATATAGAGTATACTTTGACCAATAACATAAAGCCACGAGTTAGACAAAAACCCCTTTTGCGTTATAAAATTCAAATAAAAATTTTCAATAGTTGATAGATTGAAATAGGTAATAAAAAATAATGATACAACCAACACCAATAAAAGTTCCACAAACACTGTTGATACAACACTATTAAAACAAGTAATCATGCTTCAAAATATACACCTTATAGTTTAGAGTTCTCAAGGTTGTTGAAACCATTTTGATACATGAAATCTGCAAACTGATTATACATCCTTACATGTTAAAAAATAGAGGTTCGTCGTTTTCAAAAAAAAAAAAAAGAGGAGGTTCGCATATTAATTAGTAACATGTTTAAATTCCTTGATGGAATTGAATATAAAAAAGAATGGTTATCTTTACTACTATAAATGGGGCCCTCTTTTGGTGTCAAAGGGCTTCACCAAATTTTGAAGTACCTATAATACCCTTCAATAACATAATTGTCAAATTAAGTTAATAGAATATAAATAGATAAAAGTGTAAAAGTGTAATTAGCCAAACTACCATTATTTTATGTCTAAAAAATAAATAACAACTATTCTTTTTAATCGATCTATTTTCCATTAACATCATAATATTACCCGCGAGAAACGCGGGTACATTGCTAGTAAATACTGAAGGATGATTTCGTTCCAGACAAAGTTGCAAAAATAAATTTCAACAGGACAATTAGATTTTGAACAAATAAGAAAATAACTAGATTCAACCAAAAGAAGCCCAGTATGGACAATGATAACTCAATAACAAATCAAAAAGGACTTATATACTCTCCTAAAAAATAATATGTCAGAATTCATATAAGTATTTTCAATTCCTAATATCAGAAAAGTTTTAACTACGGAAAGTTTGAAAATGGAAATTTCAGTAGTTGAGCAAAACAAGCGGTCATTCTTCTAAATCAACTACTCAACCTGACAAATTAGGTGTCATACATATCTCCAGAACTTAAACAGTCCAACTGCATTTTGTTAACCATATGCTTAAGCTGATAAGGCATGAACATTTTGAGTTATCAATAAATTTATCAGAGAGGGCAATGAGTTAGTTTTCCTTTCATTTCTTTAAAAAAAAAAAAACTGAAAAGGCATGAACATTGAGGTAACTTCAAATAGACCATTAAGTTGGTGAGCCGTGACCTGTTGGTTAGCTAGTCTAACTAACACAATGGAGGTCATGGGTTCAAATCTCACTGACATCAAGGTGGGATGGGGAGTTACACTGTCGTTCATAATTTAAAAAAAAAAAAAAACCATTAAATTATGCTATCATTAGATCAAGAACAATTCTAATAGCTCCCAATTAGAAACACTAAGATTGATTTCATGAATTTCTCCAAGAAATGAAAATTGAAATGAAAAAAAACTTCGCATTGCTAATAGGACTTAATTTACTTGGTAGATGAAAATGCCATCGTCTTGTTGTTCTGGGTCCAAGATTTTTAACCATACATCCAAAGCTAAGACAACTCCATTCATAAAAGTGAGCGTCATGGGAGTTCGTCCTTAATTGTTTCGAATCTAAATTTAGTTTGATGAGAAGAAATTCTTGTTTTCGCTATATGAAGATAAGAAGATTTTTTTTTTTTTTTTTTTTTGAAAAGATGAGAAGAAGTTCGAGGAGGTTTGAAAGAGAAATGAAAATGAAAAATGAAAAGGATTCGGTGGTGGGTATTGTGGATGCTATATAGGGTATGTTTTGACCAATAATTGTGTGTTTCTTCTTCATTGTTTTGCCAAATTGTGTGTTTCTTCTTCATTGTTCAAGGCTTTTCTATAAATTATTTGAACAACAAATAAAAAGGTTCTTCTATAATGTTCATTCAAATATTTGTTTGATCAGATCAGGGAAAAACCTTGAACAAAATTTTCAATAAATTAGTGTTTTCAAGATTTGCCAACAAATACACTTTGCAAAATATCAAAAAAAGAAGAAGATAGGAGAGAGCGAGAGCTCTCTAAACCCTAGCGCCGCCACCGATAGGTATCCTCTTTGGAGGGCTCCTTCACCTCCTCTCCAGCGTACAAGTTCTCTTCACTATGGCTGCATGCCTTTCATCCTTCGACGGGACGATTTTCCGATGACGGCAAGGGATCTAATTGGCCGGGTGTCCTTTGCGCTATGGCTTCAGATTTGGGGCTCTCTGGTGTTGTGGGATCCTGGTGGTCCTATAGTCGGATTGCAGCTGCTCCTAGTCGGCGAGTGGTGGAGGAGAGATTGGTCAACAAGCGGGTTGATCTGGTTTGCACTGGTGTAGGCACGACTGGTGGAGTTCAATCCTGTCTGGTTCGGGCGGTGATGTCGATATTGGGCTCGGCGGGCTTCTACTCTCTTGCACGGTGGCGGCTGGGTTATCCCTTGGTGGTTGCTCTTGTTCTAGTGGCGCAGATGGTTGCAGATCTCGTCAGGTAGTAGCCGGCGGTGGTGCTTGGTTTCTTTGCGTGGGGTGCCCAGAGTAATCTGGGTTCTCCTTACGGGCTGGTGTTGGGCCCATATGCTGGGCCAGACCTTTCCATGGGTCTGGATCTAGGACCCGGGTGACTCCTCGTTTGCTTCTATGTTAATTTGGACAAAGTTTCTGGGTGTGCTGCGCTTGTTTTCAGGTGGAGTGAACGTTTCTAGATTCTATAAAAAGGCTCGGTATAGTCACGCTGTGAGTACCACAATTGCGTGCTTTGGCAAGCAGTGTCCCTTATGCTGGGTCGAGTCTAGTCTTCGTTGGTCTATTGATCTTCTACATGCCCGGATCGTAAATTCTGATTGTTGGGTTTACAGCTCTCAAGATCATGACAATGGTTTCGTTGTTGGTAATTATCTTAAAGACAATGAGGACTTACCTTCAGAATTTACTAGTTTCTCTAGAAAAGTTTTAGAGCAGAATTTAATTGTACAAGAACAATTGGTTGATGTAGTACATCTTCTAGTTTGTTCTAGCTTAGCTCAAAGTTTTAGGCATTTTTGGCCTTTGTATGCTCCTCATTGGGATGCCCTCTTAAGCGATTTTAATCGCTAGATCAATGAACTTTTCTTTCAAAAAAAAAAAATATGAATTGGGCTTACTAGCTGAATTTTTGGGCATCAACAAGGTCCAATCATATTGAAATAAAGTATAAGTAAGTATAAAACGACAGATAAATAAAACAAATTATGAAAATATGAAAGTTAGCATAAAGAGAACATCGTTAAAATTACTTTTTCCCTAATTGAAAGACGTTGAGGTTTCCTATCCACCCATATTAGAGCAAGTCCACCCGTTAAGGTTGGCAGATCAATACTAGTCACTGTTTTTTGCCTTTCATTTTCACTATTTAGGTTGGTAGGTCAGATACTGTTCACAAAAGGTCAATTTGGGTCACTTTCTGGGTCAATTTCTTGACATGTCAACTGACATGCGGTGGCCTTTTGTGAATAGTATCTGACCTGCCAACCTAAATGGTGGAAATGAAAGGCAAAAAACAGTGAATAGTATTGACCTGCCAACCTCAACGGGTGGACTTGCTCTTAAGTTTGGGGATCTTTCTAACTTAAAAATTTAAATGCATCTATAATATAATTTCACTGATTGAAACATGTAAGACAACATGCTTGTACATGGGGTGAGGTGATAGAAAATCAAGGCAAATACTTAGGTGGGGGGTATCAGAAGCAAGTAAATTTTTCATCTTTTCCGAAACTGCCCCTGCTCTCTAAAGTGAAATACCCAAAACACCCCCCTGCTGGGCAGTGATTGGCCCTCCCCACCACGTGTCCCGTGCGGGTGCCCTACGCAAGATTCTCTCGAAAATCAAAACTATGGGGACCTTAAGGAAATTGAGACCAAACAAAGGGACTATTTATCTAATTAAGCTTTCATTGTTCTCCTCTGTAATCTCGCGCCATCTCCATCTCCACCGTCGCCGTCAGTCCGTCACTCACTCCCGCAATCCCAACATGTAAAACGATGCGGAGAAGAATCATAACCTACTGCCACGTGTCACTCTGTACTCGCCAATACTCTACCTTATCTCCTCCACCGCCGCAGACCGCCGGACCGCCGCCGCTCATCCGAGTGTCGAACCACGTCGCCAAACTGGGCCCACCGAAAGAAGGCCCGAAGCCCAGGCAGCTCCTCTCCTTGCCGCCTTTCCCCGGCGGTCGACATTTGCCGGGGAAGAAGAAGTCATGCCAAGACGGCGCCGTTTCACGACCCTCACACGTCACCGCCGTCAGTTGGCTCAAGTATTACTTCCATGAGATTGACGACACCGCCATTCGGTCCCATTTCAACAAAGGCCTTGTGAGTAAAACTTGATGAACTCTAATCCCTAAAGTTTTGATTTTTATATACCTTTTATAATTTGTTCAATTTAATTATAGGTTCAGATGGAATGCCCGGATTCAATTGGGAAGGAAGGGCAAGCGAAACGCATGAGAAAGGTAATCATGCTTGCTCATGTAGTAAAGTTGATTGGATTGCAAGAAAGCGTTTCCATTTTTATGTGTTGTGATGATTCTATTTGAAATAGATTAGGCCTAGTGAGGTAATGGAGGAAGGTGCAAGAGTATATGTACCCGTATCGATTGCGGAGGGTAAAGTTTCAAGGAGATTTGATTGCATACCAAGTGAGACATTGTACCCAAATGCGGATGAGATTGACTACTTGCAAAGGCTTGTCAAGTACAAGGTCTAAGTCCTGCGCTCTTTACATGGTTTTTGTTTGAATTCTGATATTCACTGGTGATTTGATACAGGCGTTGCCATCTATATGTTATGTTGAGTTATTTTTATGTAGCTGCACCTACTGGTGGTTTTCATCAGTGTGTTTACGTTTCTGATTATTGTATTTTGGTTATATATGTAAGGATTCTGCTATAATAGTGCTGAACAAGCCCCCAAAATTGCCAGTCAAGGTTAGAATCTATACTGTGCCAGTCTTTGTAGTGTCTCCTACTGTTTCATTATATCAGCATGCTGTGTTACGGTTTGATTTAATGAACATGTATAATGATTTGATTAGGGTAATGTGCCAGTCCATAACAGCATGGATGCATTGGCAGCAGCAGCATTATCTTATGATTATGATGAAGGTCCTAAATTGGTAAGATTTCAATTCTATATGATTCCCATCAAATAAAGTTCTCGGGGATATTGAGAACATGTGGCTTCGTATCGTAGTTACTAGCTTTTCTGTATCATAGACTGTTCATATCAGCAGTCTTCAACTCTTTGGTTTTCGTTTGAACTTAATTGATTCTTCAATACACTTAGTTTCTAATTGCATAATTTAAGAATGTCTGTTTATATATGCATATATTATCAGGTTCATCGGATTGACAGAGAGAGCAGTGGCCTCCTTTTAATGGGAAGAACAAAAGACAGTGTTTCTCTTCTGCATTCGTTATACACTGACATCAACATTGGGAAATCATCATGCAGGGTATCATACTTCATGTTTCTAATCACTCATTTAGCACCAGGCAACAACTTGTAATATGAAGTATGTAAAACTGTTAAGATTTAATTCTCAAGACTTACATGATTTGGATAATTCTAGTCTTGGAATGATGCATGTAGAACAAAATGTCAGAGGTACTGGGCATTGGTTATAGGGTCGCCCAAGGAAAAGGAAGGCTTAATTTGTGCTCCTCTCATGAAGGTTCTCTATCTCTAAAGTCAAGTTTCAGATTTCTGTTGTGAAGAAATAGTGTGATTGTATTTATTTCATCATTGATTGCAGGTGCTTCTTGACGATGGGAAGACAGAGAGGGTCATCTTGGCTCATCAATCAGGATTAGAAGCTTCCCAACCGGCTCTAACTCAATATCGGGTGCTTGGTCCTACGATAAATGGATGCTCATGGATTGAATTACAACCACTCACTAGCCGAAAGCATCAGGTACAAATTCCTTAACGACACTTCCGGAAAATGAGAATTGGTGGATACTGGATTTAAGGCCGTCTATGATTTTCAATTCTTGTATTTGTACAGCTCCGTGTTCATTGTGCTGAAGCTCTAGGCACGCCAATTGTGGGTGACTATAAGTATGGGTGGTTTGTTCACCGGAGATGGAAACAAATGCCTCAAGTCGATATTGAGCCGGCAACTGGGCTACAATACAAGTTGCGGAGGCCAGCGGGTCTGGATGTACAGAAGGGAAGTGTTCTGTCAAAAGTCCCTCTTTTGCATCTACACTGTAGAGAGCTCGTACTCCCCAATATTGCTAAGTTCCTTGTTTTATTGGATCAGAAGTCAGACAACCGGCACCCTGTAGACAGTTTGAAGCCAGATATCCTTCGGTTTGTGGCATCGATGCCAACCCACATGAAACTTAGTTGGAATCTCATGTCATCTTATTTGGTGTAGAGGACAGGTTAATAAGCTATCAATCAGCTCAGTTCTTCCCCTGATAGAATCTTCCAAGGCCTTCTTTTGACTCTACTTTGAGTACTGTATATAACCAGAATATAAATTTCAGAGTGGATAAGAAATTTAAAACATGTAGACCTTCAGTGCTTGTTTTGCTAGTTGTATCACTAAAAGTCATTTTAACATACTTTGATCTCGAGTAACAGTGAAAATTTCTGTTAGATACTGTTGGCAGGATAGATCAATTCAACTATTGCTTCTGTAATCCCTGCTTTTAGCGGAAGCTTTGAGGCTCGCACTTGGTTTGGTACTTTGGTAGTGTTGTTCGCTTGTTTGTTAAGTCCAATGCTTCTAAGTCTACAATTGCCAATCAACATCTTCTAACCGGTCAAGTCATATGTTGGTGTTGATCAACTCATTACTCGGTGTGCCTTCCTTACATCTTGATCACATGGAAATTGCATAGTCCGGTGGTTGGAGATAAAACACTTATGTCCCTTTTGCTGACACCTGATGCCAATTGTGGAACGAGCCAAGGGTTGAGGAGATTTAGCAATGTAGCTTCTTGTTGCTACGGGCTGTTAGCTTCTAGTAATTAGTTTTGCAGTACGGGTTTGTCTAAGGTTTATTAATATACTGATATATTAAGTATTGCAGTTCGATATTGAAATCACACTAGCTCCATGCATTAATAGACTAACTTAGCTGGATCTCGAGCTAGTTTATTGAGTGTACGGAACTGATCTACTACTGTATTATGTGTCATGTAGTTGTCTGTGTTTAGAAGTCTGCAAAATAAGAAAATCGATCTGCGGGCTTATTTAATTTGGGTGAGATTTTCTATCTGATTAGGATTTGCTTTTGTACGCAACCCCTATAAAACCCTCGTCTAGAAATTCTTCAATATCAAATATTAGCCTCCCCCTAAACTAGTTGTTCCAAAAGTGTACATCGAGTTACATGATTTTTACAGCAATGAAGCAGAGAGAAACTCCGGATCCCAAGATGATGTCAAAAGCTAGAGTTGGGTTATATCCGATTCAACATGTGGAAGATAATCGGAAGCAGGCGGCTTCTAAAAGAATTAGGATATGTGTTCGCTCTCTGTGCAACTGTCCCATAGGACGGGGATTACAAGAGACCTGGGTGTGATTCTTTCGAGCATTGCAGGTGTTTCAAGTAGCCGTGAGGCCGTGCCCATGCTACCCATTGATGTAACCATAATGGAGCAGACCTATACTTACTATGTAGGGCCAATCGTCCGTGGTGATCAAAGAGTTTCATCGGCTAGGGCTAGGTTGGACTTTAAACCTGGAAGTATGGAGAAAGTGAGGCTTGATAGTTTGAAAGAGCCACAGTTCCGACGGCCTCGCAGAAGGTGGAACTGTTGATCAACTCATTGCTCGTATGCCTTGCTCACACCTTAATTTATCATGGACATTGCATCGTCCGGTGGCTGGAGATAAATCACATATGTCCCCTCTGCCGATAGTAAGGAGGGCTGGGTTTGAGTCTATAAACTAAAGTTTTAGGTTATTAGCTACTCCAATTATTATTGCTACTTCTCCTTTTCATTATAAATATTTTTGATCCGTCATAATCTTGTGATTGTTAAATACAGAAGTTAGTTCATTCCAACTTATCTTCTTTTTTATAAACTACTATGTACAAATTTTATAAATTGTTTACAATACATACATGATTGTTTTATAGTTTGTTTACAATACATGATCACGTGATGTTCGAATGTACTCTACTCGTGCTTGAGAAATAATTTTTAATTTTTTAATTTTTAAAATTTTTAATTTTTTAATTTTTTAATTTTTTAATTTTTTAATTTTTTAATTTTTTAATTTTTTCATTTTTTCATTTTTTCATTTTTTAATTTTTAAATTTTTAAATTTTTAAATTTTTTAATATCAAAGTAAATTTCATTCCAATAAACTGCAATTACACATTGACCGCAATTCCGGCACCTATTAAAGGACTACAACAACGACAACCAAACATCAAAACAAAATCTAAATATTTCCACTAAAAAGAGGAGAGACTGACATGTCAATTGATTCAACAATCACTATAGGATAAAAGATCTTGTACGACGTATAAAAATATGTCCTTATAGACTGTGTTGTAAATGACATCTCTATATGCACGTGTGAAAAAATATTTATGACGCATTTTGTACTTTGTAAGATATTATTCACTTTGCACGCTGTAAAAAAAATGCTTGAGTAGTTTAAGGCATGTTTTTTTAATGTTTTTCAGTATACATATAGTTGCTTTAATGTTCTTTCTTGTCTTACCAAAGTCCTCCATGATTTTCAACAAGCTCATCAACAAGTTGAAACCCCCAACATCCTTTCTCAAAGTAGCTAACAATTGCCTTGACAAAGAAAATCAGAAATATCCTTAACCCCGACCAATTTGTGAGGAGGGTTTTGATCATGCACTTGGATGTTGTAGAAGAAGAAGCAGAAGATCATGGGGAATATTAATCATGATAAGCTGAGAAGAATGTCGCTTGCCCTGCTTACATGAACCTTCATCATGAAAATTGTGCCCGGCCTTGTTGTCTTTACTAAAAAAAAAAAAAAATTATATCTACTCTCGTAAACAATTTCACAGATTGAAGCCTAAATAATTGGAAACGAATGTTTTTTTGTTTTTAGGGATATCTTCACATATGGTGTATGAACTTTAGGCATTTCTACACTTTGGTGTACCAACTTTCATAACTATCAGAATTGTGTATCAAGTTTGCTCAAATCTTTCATTTTGGTGTACGCTGTTAAATTTTCCGTTATCTTTGCTAAAAAAAAAAAAAAAAAAAAATCCATTATCTTTCCTTTAGCTTTGTCAGTTTTTTTTTTTTTTTTTGTAAAGATAACGAAAAATTTAACAACGTACATCAAAATGAAAGATTGAAGCAAACTTGATACACTATTCTAATAGTTATGAAAGTTGGTACACCAAAGTGTAGAAATGCCTAAAGTTCATACACCATTTGTGATGTTTTCCCCTTGTTTTTATTTAGTCACGAGACTCATGACCACAAACAGACCCAACAATTATCATATTCAATTTGGTTTTGCTTCCTCTTATTTTTTTTTAAATTTTTTTAAAATTATTTTTGAAAATAAAAGAATTTCTTTTTTTATTTTGATTGTGAGGAGTCGAAAGACTCGAAACAAATAAAAGGAAACCAAAAAATATCAAATGTTGTTTGTTTTATCAACAAACCAGCACATGTATCACATGTATTACAGAGGGACAATGGCTTCTCCAAGGCAAGGTACCAAAGGGAACCAACAATGGAATTAGCTCCTTAGTCATCAGTGGCTGATGTGAGGATCTAGTATGATAAGGGTCTACGATATTAAGAAAACCAGATAACCTTTAAAACATTACAGTAAAGTATATGAAGGGAAGCATCAGCAGAATATTACCAAACAAAGAGGTTGCCAAAAAGTATTACCACTATGTACTATACAGATAGGTACTTTCGATCAATTCATCAATGTGACACAAGCCCAACAGTTGAATTCTGTCTAAATCTAGTCTTATGGACAATTCAAGATAGGGTACCTCAGGCTACATTTCCACAAAGCCAACAGTAATATTCTTTGTGCAGTTATATCATTTGAGTAACGTGTATTCACAAAGCCATTATGATAGACGAGTGTAGGATGGATTCAGAGACAAAACAACTTTCAGACGAGTGTAGGATGGATTCAGAGACAAAACAACTTTCAGAATGACGCCGACTTTGTTCTGCGAAGCTGATATTGGTACTGGGGACCAACAGGTGGTGTCGCTGGCAACATAGCCTGCAAAGACATAGTGATAAATTAATGGGGATACCTTTGATATAAGAAAAATTAACACTAACGGTTCTTGACAAAGCAAAAGAATTTTAGAACATGTATCCCAACCTGAAGAGATCGCTCCATCACAACTAAATGAGAGCAGTGGCAACAGTGAGGGGATCCAACAGGTGGTGCTGCCAACACAGCCTACAAAGACAAAGTGTTAATAAATGGGACACCCTTGAGATAAGAGAAATTCACACAAAATCTTGACAAAGCAAAATGAATTTTAGAACATAAACCCCAACGTGAAGTGATCGCTTGGTCACAACCAAATGAGAGCAGTGGCAACGGGGAGGGAATCCAACAGGCGGTGCTGCCAATAGAACCTGCAAAGACAGTGTTAATAAATGGGACAACCTTGACATAAGAGAAATTAACACAAAATCTTGACAAAACAAAATGAATTTTAGAACATAAACCCCATGCAACCTGAAGTGAACGCTCCACCACGGCCAAATGTGAGCAGTGGCAAAGAGAAGGAGGGGAGCCAACCTCAACATCAACATGATCACCAAATCTCGCTCCAGGGATATCAATTGGCCTGAGAAAATAAAGACAAATCAAGTGACAGAAATCAAAAGTATATAAAATTAATAGATATCAGAAGTGAATAAACGTCACGGTAAAAATAGTGATTATACTGAGAGTTGGCTGCTGGATGTTCAGGATTCCTGCAACAAAAAAAGAACAAAAAAGTAAGGCTTCACAATTTGTAAACACAATGAAGATAGCTGGTAGGGCAAAAATAAATCACATATATTGCCTTTTCGCACACCACTTCCTAAGAAGGCTTAGTTTAGCTATGGATGGACCCTACACAAGGAGATTAAAAATTTATACCATTGGGGGATGCCTGGGATCTCCAATCTCTGAAAAGTATTCCTGTATCTAACCCTAGCACTTTGACGAACACGAAATACAACCATGTTCTGCAACACAGTCAACATCCCAAATTTGTAATCCACTGAAAATAATCTCCCACTTGGACTTCATACTGATCCACAGAGATATTATCCAAAGTTAAACAAGAATTCCTTAGTGATCATTAAACATTACACACGATTGCAAAAACCTAACTCCTTAACTCACTTGTAAGACTTAGCTACTGACATAGAACCACATAAACCCATATACTGACCTCAAATCCAGAACTAAAATCAACACAAGCGACCAACAAGAACATGAAAAAAAAATTAAATGAAGTTGTAAGAGTGATTTTATCCCAACACTTCATATACAGGGTACTACTTTAGGTTGTGAAAAGTTCAAAACCAAACTTCATGATCATAATAAATCTTGCAAATTGTCATAGAGATTTTAAATACTGTCAATAGAATGCTGACTACCTAAATACAATAAAATGTTGTTTTGGTGCAGATTCAAACAATACGAATTATCATTCACAAAAGTAACAGTATGTAATTAAACTAAAATGACAAACAAAAATGACAAAATTAAAACTAAAATCATTACACACCTCATTCTCTTCATTCAAAAGAAGCGGCAGTCCCTGCACAAGAGAATCACAAAGTAAGCACTAATTTAAGAAGAAGAAACGCAATTCTAAGAAGAAATTTGTAAAAGCAGTTAGTTACCGACATCCTAAGCGATCAAGATCCGCACAAATCTAGCAAGCAATCAAGGTCCGCGAACAGAGAAGCAGCCTAAATTCAACGTAGTAGTCGCGTATAACCATTTCGCCGATTTTGATCCACTCTAATCGATACGAACTTACAAACCCTAGCAGAGCAGAGAACGAGAGGGCTTACCTGGAGCGGTCGCTGTGGAAACGAGAATCCCCAATTTTGAATCTATCAGTAGCGGGAGGGAGCTTCAGATTACTATTTATACTCCAAGCGATACCCGCTTACAAATATGACCCGCACCGTATATGTCGGATCGGGTTACTGAACCGACCCGGCCCACAACAACTTTGCCCCATAGTCCCTTTTTCTTTGCGAGAACCCATCTTCACAGCAATAAGATCTGTCTCTAAATGTCCTAGGAATCTAAATAGCAAAATGATAGAACAACTTCATCAAGGGATGAGGGGGCTCATCGGAATCGGAAAAAAGAATCAAATTCTGGTAGCAGATGGTAGAGATCTATATCTCGGATGGGGGAAAGAGAACAATCTTTTGGGCTCGGAGGACAAGAAAAACAAATGCAACCTATCAGTTATCAGAGCCCTATATATATTTGACAAACTAGGGGTTTATGTAGTTACTGAATTGCCCTTAAAAATTTGCTTTTGTGAAAACGGTTATTTTATTCGTTTTTTCTTTTCTTTTCTTTTTTGGAATAATTGCTCTTCTTTTTATTGGATTGATATCATGCCAGAATTAAGAGAGAATGGCTTTAGTGTGCATACAAATTGTAGATATGTGTGTGTTCGGCATGGATTCAAATTCTCACCTCTGCGAATTTGTGTCTTTGGTTATCTTTCATTTCTAATTTAAATTGTCAATTAAAAATTTAAAGGCTATATATATGACACGTCAACAAAATGCGTATAAAACATGAATGATTATTGATTTGGCAAAAATTAGTATTAGTGATGTAGTTATAGATAACATAGAACTAAATAATTAAAATATAGATATATGATCGAAAAATGAGTCTATTTAATGTATTAGTGTTTAAGGAACTGATGCAGATGAAATAAAAAAAAAAAATTTACAATGAAAAAAAAAAACCCTAAGCGACTGCTGCCGCTTCCTAAAGCTTGAAACCCTAACGAACGATCACTGCTCGATCGTTCCTAACCAGCCAATGTCGATTGATGATGTCAATGCTAGTTTCGTTGCCTCGCTGGCCCTTGCCGGCAATGCAGTGGTCGACATGTCGCACATGAATGGAGCCAGAATCGGGCGTGGCTGGCAAGTATACTTGCTTGCTCACCCTCTGATAGCCAAGCCTAGCTTATGGTGCTGAGACCTGCAGCGGAATTTCAAAAGGATCTGGGTTCTGGACAGGGACTTTAAGGTTCTTAAACCACAACAGCGCTATGTTTTTTCTTTCGATCTTCTGAAGGACCGTAACAAGGTAATCAAAGGCGGCCCCTAGTATTTTAACAAAGCTTCGATAATCCTTCAAGAATATGAAGGCCTGTATGCGCCTCATACCGTGCCTATGCATGCGCTCTTCTTCTGGGTGAGGATCACAAATATCCCACAAGCCCTAGAGGTGAAAGAAACAATCATGAATGTTGCTTCTATAGCAGGTAAGTTCCTCGAGCTTGATCAAAAGATGTTTGACAATCGAGGTCTGATTAGGGTTCATGTCGAGCATGATATCCAGAAAACATATCACTACAAGAAAAGTAGTCTACCACAGTATCACAATAACAACATGCTCTAAATGCTTGTTGTTACTTACAGTATTCGACGACGGGCAAAAAATATGCGTTGTAGTAAACCATTTAACACTATATGCGTCATTTGCACGTTGTTAATCTAGTATCAACAACCTACTTTGCGTGTTGTTATCTCAAAGTTGTCAATTAAGTTATCAACAAGCAGGTGTGCACGTTGTTGAAAATTTTTCAGAATGACAACATGTGACGAACGCTGTCAAAACTTTGGGATAAAAAAAATAATAGAAAATTATGAGTGGAGCTGTCCGTTTTATTCTAAATTTTAGGGGAAATTTGAAATTTCGTTGACCTACCTTTTACAAAGTTTCTAAACGCCCTAGTCGAAGCCAAAAGCTCATCTCCCGCCACCAAAAGCTCTCGCCCTAGTCGACGGTGACCTTCATAATGTTCGACGGGGTCGGAGCCACCTAGTCGTTTTAGACCTCAAGCTACTTTTCAAGCAGTCCTTCCCTCCCGCCATCAACTCTCTCAAGGTACCAATCGCTCTTCATTCTCAGTTTTCAATTTCAAATTCTCAGTTTGTAAATCAACAACTGACAAATTCTCAAGGTACTAAAGACAACATGCTAAGAGTGTTGTTAAAAATTACAACACGCGCTTGAAACGTTGTCGAAAAGTTATGACAACGAGCAAAGCTCATTGTTTTTGCTCGTTGTTGAATAATTACAACAACTTGATTCACCTGTTTTCGACAACGTGCAAAGCGCGATGTTAAGGACTTTTTGACTTTTAATGACTCTGGCATCTACAACATTCACCGAACGTTGTTGAAAGTGATTGACAACGTGAATTGCATGTTGTTAAACATGTTTTTCCTTGTAGTGCATTGTCTCTAACAAACCCTAAAGCTCACTGCGGGAGTAATTGAAGAAATCTCTTTCTTCTTCGAGAGCTTGATTGGACACTGCAAGGCTTGCTACCTCATTTTCCATGATAACAACTTGCCCTGCTGCTGGAAATGAAAAACCACAAACTCCCAAGATGACCAAGTTGACTACCGGTGCCGAACTAGTAAGATCCTTTACTGGTTTCAAAGAACCTTATTTCACTAACGGAACTTTCAAGTCTCAGGGACTCCAGACCCAAGTGTTGCCATATGTGGCTAGAAACTTGTTTGGTAATGGAGGTAAAAATCTACGGCATGTCCTCCTCAAACCTACTGTGGAACATTCAAGCCACAGTACTAAAGGCTCAAGCAAGGACAATGAGAAGCTAGCGCTTGTGCCGGTGGAAGAAGTGCATAGTACTAAGAGGGAACGCCCAGCCTCACTGTTCTCGTACCCAAAAAAAGTTAAAACTTTTCTTCGAAGCACAACAGGATAGTAAGCTGTAGGATACGATCACCAAAAAGATCAAAGTACCGGAGTTTCATACAAAATTCACTGCCAAATCATTGGGTTTAGTTGAAACCCCAGGAGGAATGTTGGTACTAAAAGAGATTATGATGCCTCTAGCTACTGTCCCAAAAGAAACCACCATGGTGGAGCACAAGAAGAAGAAGGGAGGTGGGCCTCTTGGATCGAAGAACAAGAACCCACCAAAAGTCAAAAAGGTGCCAGCAGAAGATGCTCTTAGTGTCCTGTACTCTAGAAAACCTCCAAGCCCTAGCTTGAAGGGCAAGGAAAAAGTGTAATTTTATTTTGCATTAGCCTATAACTATGATATACATAGTTGATAGGCTTACTTGAATAAATGAGCAATGGATGTTTAATGAATGGTCTAGCCCTATGTACTTTGTGAACCTTCACAACCTCTTGCCTATCTGTAAAGGGTAGCGAATGGGTATGTAATGGTTATTCTGGCCTGAGTTTTATTTATGACAATCATTGATCGATTGATTCAAAAAACTGATCCGGATGAAATGAACAAGGTGATAGATCAAGATCCAACTATATGAGAACTGAGAACTTATACCTCCTTCACCCCGACTTCTTTTATTACTTGACGGTGGAACCTTATACAAGCTTGCCGACTTCGTTTCCCTACAAAATTGGAATAGGTCATAAGTTTGTTTGTTTGTTTTTTTTTTTTTTTGGTGATTATTTCATATAAGAGCAACAGTGCTAGAGAGTAAGTATTTCAACAAATTAACATAATGTGCGAATTTTTAACTATCTACTCTTTGTTCAAAGCCACCAAAAGTTGGGGTCACAAGTTGGAAATGTAGAATCAGTTCTGTTGATTGTTAAAAACCAGTAAGTCATATAAGTAAACATATAAGCCAATGAATAAAACAAACATTGTAAAGAGAAAGATAAATCAAACCAAGTCCAATGTATATTCATTCTCTTTGATCAATTTTGGCCCTTGAAAATAGGCATGCAATCATGTGATCGAGTTTTGCAACTAAAATTACTTCATTCTCATTGCCAGGGACTGAAGCACAATCAATATGCCGATATCCTGCCTCCAATTACAAGAATCATAAAAGACTGAAATTTGATCTCAATCAGGTACAAAATTTAACAATCCAAAAGTTATTTTCTTCAATCTCTAAGAAGATTGAGTAAAAGAGGAAGAGGAAAACCTTGATGGCGGCGGCGACTGGCATCACTGACCAAGCCAGGGATGGACTGCCAGGTTCCTAAGCCCAAAGAAGGCATCTTAGCTCCGGGGTTCAACTCAAAGAAACGAATGTCGGTCCAATGACATGGAATATACTCCTAGTAAATATTCAAATATTAAGAGCCCTTCAACTATTTGGTCCAGTGGCTATGTCTTTCATTTGTGATAAGAAACCTTGAGTCAAAGATTGAGGTCGTGCCTAAGCACTGATTCTATGTCTTCAAACGGGGGATTTGGGGCTTCCCTTCTCTTGGTCGGCATGAGGAGGACGATAATGACTTGATTTTGTTGATGTTGTCTTGCATCTCTAGACTTCGGGATATTCTATTTGCTTCGCCAGCTCTTGCAATGGTTTGCGAGGTTACACAAGGCACATTCGATCTCACGATTTGTTTGTTTTTAATGACTTTAGTTATGATATCATGGCCATTAATGAATGAAATTCATTTTACTCTAAAAAAATAATAGATCATTTAATTATTAAAGGTTTCGAGTTCGACTCTTATCATCCTCTACCAATTATTTATATATTAAGTGGAGCATTAACAAATGACTGAACTCAAACATATTTGCACTAGCTCCTAGTAATATGAGAATCGTTATTGTACGAGCTTAGCTTTTTTCTTTTTATTGTATTGATCGAGCTTAATATTAAGTTGTAGAGTAATCCATTTATTTTACAAAAATTAGTTGAACTATCCAAATTTAGAACTAAATTTTTTTTCTCTTCATAAACATACAAAAGTCACATAGAACTTCATTAATAGGTGGTACAACGGATTTTCAACCTTTTAGACCAACCCGAACTCTCTCTCTAGCCCTAGCGCCGCGTGAGAGCACAAACACCACGAGATAGTTCCCTGTCCGATGGCGATCTGGGATAGCGCTGGTTTCGGCCGCGTTGGCTTTATGATTGCTGCCGGATAGGCACTCCAATGGCCGGGGGTGAGGTCGGGAGGGAAGATGGTTGTAGCTTGTGGTTTGGCAGGCTAGTTTTGATGGCAGGCGTGGGCGGCTTTTCTGGGCGTCTGTGGTAGTTTGCCGTGCAGGGATGGAGCGATCTAGCCGCGGCGTGAATCGTGGGCGTCTGGCGACGGTGTGGCCGGTGGGGCTCGGGGCTGGGTGCTACACGGCAGAAGCTTGGGGCTCGAGGCAGTGCTGGTTTGTGGCGGAGCTTGATGGCGCAGTTCAGGGCGAGGCTGGCTGGTGGCGTGGCTGGTTTCGTGGGCGGGGCTCGAGGGCGGCGCTGCACAGCCTACTGCAGGCGTGGTGGAAGGGTGGTCTGGGTTTGGTCAACCCTAGCGTGCTGGGCCATGGTTTGGGCCTCTTCTCTTTGGGGCTGCCCTATTGGGCCTATTATTTAGGCTGGAGTTTTTTTAGCCCTAAGCCTAACTCTAGGATAGTAATTTTATTACTTTCAATAAGTCCCTAATTTTCAGGGAGCTACGCACTTTTGTGCCTCTAGCGAATCTTCCGGAGTAGTACTGATGGAAGATTTATGCTATTTCGATGTATTTAATGTCAAATGAGTGACCTAGTTCTATGTACCATTGTGGGTACTAACACTTCTTCTTGTCTGTCTATAGATGTCAGCGGAAGGGTATGTAAGGGTCATTCTGGCTTTTGATCAATATATTGGCTACTGCCTTCTTTCAAAATAGGTGGTACAACGCAAACGATCTCCATCCTAGACCAAAATACTTGACCAATAAAATCCTAGGATTGAGATCTACGTACAACTTTCAAGACTTTCAACTATAAATTGGGGACTTTCAAGACCAAAATACTCGACCAATAAAATCCTAGGTCGTACATTTCAGGAGCAGCATAGTTGCAATATTCAATGGAGGAATTTAGTGGTTTTTTGTATTTTAATTTTTCCCTTACCAGTGGTTGATTCTTTTTAGATTCTTTTTATTTTTGTTTTAGGTGCATCTTTATATATTTTCTGTTATTGAGGGGATTTGTTTGGTGGACTTTATTGGATTGGGCTGCACAGACTAGGTTATTAATCCTAATGTGTTCAAGTAAATCCTAATTTGTGTTTGGCCCAAACCCTAGGTTACTTGACCTAGTGGTAATAGGGTTAAATTAGAAGGATCTAGATTCCTATTCAATGTACGATTACTTTCCTTGTATGATTAAGATTCTATGCATTGTAATCCTCTATATAAAGAGGGCCCCTATTATCAATAAGAATAGACAGCAAATTTCTCTCAATTTCAGTTTCTCTACAACACGTTATCAGCACGAGCCCTAACCCTAGCTTTAGAAACCAAAACCCCAGAAATTGATCAAGCTCCACCAGATTTGCCTTGCCTGCGCTACTACTGCCCCCGCGTCGCAACTCAATGCTAACCCTACCAGGTTAGCCTCGCTGCCCCTGTAGCGCCCTCAAGCCCTGCTTGCCTTCTACCTTCGCGCGCGCTCGCCTGCCCTCCCGACCGCGACTCACCAGCGGCCTCGCGGCATCTCCACAGCATCCCCGCAACTGTCCTCGCGGCCTCGTGACATCCCCGCAGCAGTCGCATCCCCGCAGCGGCCCCGTAACTGTCCCCGCGACCTCGCGACATCCCCGCAGCAGTTGCATCCCCGCAGTGGCCCCGCAACAGTCCTCGCGGCATCTCCGTAGCGTCCTCGCGGCATCCTTGCAGCGACCCTGCAGTATCACTGCACAGCCCAACCAACATCTTTTTCGGTCAAGAATTCCGACATCTTTTCAAGGTAAACTTTTCTAAAAGTTCCCGTTTTTGAAGTTTTTCAATTTCTTCTTCTTTTTCTCGGGGACTTCCAACATCCCTTCTTCTACCCCCCTTTCTTCTTCATAGGGGAGACCAATAGCCGAACTGTGGGGGTTCGTGCTCACTCCAAGCTTGGAGCTTGTAGAGTCCTCCAAACTTAGAGTTTGTTGAGAAGAAAACGATCGACCACATACGTCGTCATTGCGATCTAATCCAAAACCCCTCTTGGAATCGGATTTTCTTGGAAGCGACTCCGCTCAGAAAATCCCTAATTTCTTGGAAGCGACTACGCTCAGAAATTTTATAGTTTTTCGTGGTAGCCTTCTTCGCTCCGAAACTAACCCTATTTTCTTATTGTTTTTCAGGATGAGTAACCTGAACAAGTTGAGCTTCGCTCCACTAGAGACAACAGGCGCAGGATACCACAAGTGGGTCCGTGATGTGCGCCAGCATCGTAAGGCTGATGGGATCCTGAGTACGATCCAAGAGCCAAGTCAGGACGTGCGTACTCCTCAACAAGCTGTTGCTTTTGAAGCAAATAGAGCTACGAGAGAGGCGAATGAAGCTAAAACCATCATTCTCATGACAAGGCACATGAATGACGCGCTCCAAAATGAGTACCTCAATGAGGAAGACCCAAGAAGACTATGGGTAGAACTCGAGCAGCGTTTTGGCAACGTTCGTGATTCCCTGCTTCCAGACTTAGAAGTGAGATGGCATAGCCTCCGCTTATGTGATTTCAAGTCTGTACTTGACTATAATTCGGAAGCACTTCGTATCAAGTCTATGATGGAATTCTGTGGACAGAACATCACTGATACGATGTTGATCGAGAAGACTCTCTCCACCTTCCCCGTATCTGCATTGATGATAGCCAAAAACTATCGGATTGATGTCAATGCTAGACGTATCACAAGATTTCATGAGCTCATTGGTGCCTTGAATGTAGTTGAAAAGCACGACAACATACTTGTGAAGAACTATAACTCCAGACCCGTGGGAACCAAGTCAAATCCGGAGTCTAATTATAGTCGCGCCTCCAAGGGAGGACGCAAGGAGCGAAACCCTAAGAGTAGGGATAATTCTGGACGTTCTGGTCCATATTCTCGCCCTAAAGAGGAAGAAAATCGCCAAGATAGGTGTGCACGGAACCGTGGAGGTAAACGTGTGAAGAGAGAGAGAGGCCAAGCCTCCGGTTATGGTGGTAATGCCACCAAAGGCAATAATCGTCCACAAAACGCTCCCAGAGCGCCTCGATCAAGGGAACCTGACCATAATGATGCTTGTCTCAGATGTGGATCAAGTGGACATTGGGCAAAGAAGTGTACTACATCCCAGAACGTTGCAAACGCATACAAGATGTATCGTGAAGCAAGGGAGGCAAATTACATGGAACAAGAAGATCAAGATGGAGATCTCGATCTAAGGGTGGAAGACTACAAGGATCAAGACCCAGAAATTGGCGATTTTGATTAAGTCTTTTTATTTCCAAGAGATGTAGGCAATTGCCATATTATTTTTGTAGTAGATGCCAATGCTATTAGTCTTTCTTCAAAGTAGGCGTACTCAATGTGAGTGTGATGTCTAGGAAGGTTTTGAGATAAGTGGTACTTAAGTGAGCCTCGCTCCACCGACATCTCTCTACTCACCTGGTCACATTTACATTGGAATTACCGAAAGGAGTTAGACGACTACCATTGTTTTGCATTAACTAGTTTATTGGATTAGATTTCATTTGGTTAAAGAAACGATGATGTAATTCTGTTTGGCTTATTAATAAAAGTTGAGTTCTTTTCTTTATGACTCCTTTTTTATTACGAGCTTTTCTTTTAGGAATGGATGAACTTCAATGTCTTGCGGATAGTGCGACTACGCACACCATTCTACGACATAGGCAATTATTCTTGGAGATGTTGCCTACATATTCATCTGTGACTACGATGGCTGGGCCATCAGGTTTAGTTCAAGGACATGGAATGACCCAATTCCTTTTGCCTAATGGCACCTTGATTAAAGTCACTGAAGCTCTCTACGCTCCTAAGGCAAATCGAACCTTATTGAGCTTTAAAGATATTAGAGCCAACAGATTCCATGCGGAAACGCATAGTGAGAACGGAATAGAATTCCTTTGCATTACCTCTAATGATTGCGGAAGAAAGCGCATCTTAGAGAAGCTTATTTGTCAATCTAGTGGACTTTATGTCACTACAATTCAACCTATTGAATCCAATAATGTCATAAGAGAATATCTCTTGGATTCAGACACATATTGGCTTTGGCATTATTGACTAGGACATCCTGGTCGTGATATGATGCTCCGTATACTAAAGACTTCACACGGACATCTATTCTTCAGAGTGAGAAGAAGCAAGAATCGAAAATTGATTCCAGGACTTAGCAAGACCACAACAATTGCAGCATCTGGCACTGCAGCCGTCTTGGGGTGCCATAGGGCCGCCCAAGTCCCATGTGATGACGCCATCAATGGCGCCAACCATGAGCATGACGCCATGGTTGTTCCTCCCAATGGCCATGACGCCATAAACAGAAATTCCCATGGCTCGAATGCCATGATGGGAGATGTAGTCACACATTTTGCTTCTAATAGCATTACAGTCGCTCAGGCCCAACCAAAATCCTCCTTGGTTGCTTCTAAGGCCCCTCGCTCTTTCTGCAAAGCCTGTTCATTAGGGAAATTAGGACCGAGACCGTCCTATGCAAAGGATCCCAAAATACTCATTCCGTTCTTACAGAGAATCCAAGGGGATATCTGTGGACCAATTCAACCATCATGCAGACCTTTTAAATACTTTATGGTATTGGTTGATGCGTCGACACGCTGGTCACATGTCGCGCTATTGTCCACTCGAAATGCTGCTTATGCTAAACTCCTCGCCCAGATTATCCGTCTACGGGCTCACTACCCTGACCATCCTATTAAGTCAATTCGACTTGATAATGCTGGGGAGTTTACATCGAAAACATTCGACGACTATTGCATGTCACTGGGGATTGATGTAGAGCATCCAGTTCCCCATGTTCATACCCAAAATGGTCTCGCAGAAGCCGTTATCAAACGACTACAGATGATAGCCCGGACATTGGTTATGCGCACCAATCTCCCTGTTTCTGCTTGGGGATATGCAATATTGCATGCAGCGACGCTAATTCGTCTACGACCCACTGCAACCCAATCTTACTCTGCGTTACAGCTAGTGACTGGGTACGAGCCTGATATCTCGCACTTACGCATTTTTGGGTGTGCCATTTATGTGCCTATTACGCCGCCACAGCGTACTAAGATGTGGTATAACCGTCTAAGTGACGGAATTCAGAGATATACATGAAGATTCCAGACGAAATTCAGTTACCCAAATCAAGTGGCTCTAAACCACGGAGCGCGTTTGCGATTAGATTGAAACGCTCACTATATGGATTGAAACAATCCGGACGGATGTGGTATAACCGTCTAAGTGACTACTTGATTGGAAAGGGATATGTCAACAGTGAACTATGCCCATGTGTGTTCATAAAAAGGACAAGTTCCGGATTTGCAATAGTAGCGGTTTATGTCGATGACATGAACATAATTGGCACCCTTAAAGAGTTAAGGGAAACCGCTGAACACTTGAAATCCGAGTTTGAGATGAAAGATCTTGGGAAAACACGGTTTTGCCTCTGTTTAGAACTTGAGCACCGTAGAGATGGTATCCTGATTCATCAATCAGCTTATACCCAAAAGATGCTTAGGCGTTTCAACACTGACAAGATTAAGCCTTCAAGCACCCCAATGGTCGTCCGTAGTCTTGATCCAAGGAATGATCAATTTTGTCCAAAAGATGACGATGAAGAAGTGCTAGAGGCAAAAGTGCCCTACCTAAGTGCAATAGGCGCATTATTGTACTTAGCACAATGCACAAGACCGGATATCTCATTCGCTGTGAACTTGCTAGCTAGATATAGCTCTGCGCCAACACGTCGCCATTGGACTGGTGTTAAAGATATCTTTCGATACCTAAGTGGTACGATCGACATGGGCTTGTTCTATCCCTACAGAGAGAAGATGGATTCGGACCCATCAAGTGCCAGGGACGCCACACATGGTGGATTGCGTTCCCTCTCCCCATCCCAAAACGATATAAGTATTTTGGAAGGTTTTGCTGATGCTAGGTACCTCTCTGACCCACACAAAGGTCGCTCCCAAACTGGTTATGTTTTCACCATGGGAAAGACCGCGATATCTTGGAGGTCTACAAAGCAGACCTTAGTCGCTACCTCTTCGAATCATGCAGAGATTATTGCTCTTCACGAAGCAGTTTGTGAATGTATATGGCTTCGATCCATAGTTACGCATGTTCGAAGCAATTGTGGTTTGAAGTCTACCACAGATGATCCAACAAGCATTTATGAGGATAATGCTGCTTGCAGTGAACAAATGAAGCAAGGCTACATCAAAGGCGACAATACCAAGCACATATCGCCTAAATTCTTCTACAATCAGCAACAAAAGAAGCTCCTCAAGATCAAAGTGAACCAGGTTCAATCTGAGGACAATGTGGTAGACTTGTTTACTGTCACGCCCCTGATTTTTAACACAATTAAAAATCGATATATAACCCCATAATTATACATGCGTGAACGTTCAGCCATCAATACCAAATACCTGGAAAACTTTTTCCCTTAATACAACATACATATTGATGCCCTGAACCCACTATGTCAATATTGACCCGCCCACAGAGTCATATATTACATAAGCTTACGAATTAAAAATTGTCAACAACAAGATAAAACGCAAAAGCTCCTCAGAGTTTACTACATAGCGGAAGTCATAACAATGGCAAAGCCAATCAAATTTGCTTCCTACCTGTTCTGCTGCCAAAAACCTACCTCGGCTTCAGCCCCGATTATCCTACCCTGCAGGATTAACCCCTACACTGTTGGAATGGTGCACCGGGTTGTCACACAACAAACCCGGTAAGCTTTTGCAAGCCCGTATGAGTAACTCAAAACAACTCGCACAAAACTACGGGATAAAACTACGGGATAAAAGCCCGCACGTTTCGATTGAGGAAACAACTCACACAAATCACGTTTAAATCAATAAACAAAGATTCACCACGAACTCACTAATACATGAATACATATGTATATATATATATATATATATATATATATATATATATATATATATATATATATATATATCCCATAATATATATATGTACACACATAATCATCCCTTCAGAAATGCCACTAATACATGAATACATATGTATATATATATATATATATATATGTACACACATAGTCATCCCTTCAGAAATGCCACTAATACCATCTATAGTCACAGTTAATTCCATAACTCCAAGACAATATGGTAACTATCGCGAGATTTACTCACACTTAAATTCCCATTCAAATCGAAATAAAAGAAAACAACTTAAACCTTGGTTTCTTTTAAAACGAAACATAGAAAGCAACACACTCCTTGGTTTCTATCGAATATAACATAGAAAGCAACTCACACCTTGATTTCTATCAATCGTACCAAATTGTACCATAGAAAACAACTCACACTTGAATTCTATCAAAATAACATAGAAAGCAACTCACACCTTGATTTCTATCAATCGTACCAAATCGTTAATAAGGAAAACAACTTGCACCTTGTCCCCTTAAAAACCGTTAGTAAGGAAGCAACTCACACTTTGTTCCCTAAAAACACGTAATGTCATGAGTTATCAATAACCAATTCCTGTTACCCCATGAATTACCTATATGGCAGACAGACTAGAGCTCTAACTGAAACGTAACCACTCGTCCGGCCAAAGACGTGATTACCTGATATTTTGCCCAAGGTCATAGACCTTCGATCCTCGGGCCGCACAGTCCCTTGGAGCAAATCATCAAAACAGTCGCACAGGACTCAAAAACATTACACAAATCGCAACGCTTTTGAAAACAATCGAAATCAACATTTCCATAATCATTGTTTTCCGAAAGCCACAAAACAATAAAAAGCATCAATTCATGCCTATTGTTTTCATACACAAATCTCAACGCCTTTCAAAACAAATCGAAATCAACACTTCCACAATCATTTGTTTTCCAAAAGCCACAACCCAAAACAATAAAACGCATCATTCATGCCTATTGTTTTCATAAATCCACAACCCACCAAAACATATATATATCACGTAAATATATATATATACGTAGTCATCCGCTCAGGAATTCCTACTAATACCAACTATAGTTTGCAGTTACTAAATAACTCTCAAAATAAAGGTATTCCGTTCATTAATGAACCTTGTGAGATTACTCACCTCGAAACTCCCGCTGCGTCTTCAATACAGAACAAAGCAGCCAAATCACAAAATAACCGTTCGAATACTTCGCCAAGTACCTAAGGAAGCACAGCTCTGATTCAGTCAACGAATCACAAGGAATAACGTTCGAAACCCTAAATCGAACCAAAATTCCCAAAGTGGCGCCAATCGAGGCAAAACCACATCCGAGACCTCCCAAAGTCTCCGGAATACATCCACGATTGATACGTCCCAACCACAAGTCGATCGGACGCTCGAATCCTCACGGATCGAATAAATCAACCGGTATGAAACCGTAAAAATCATAACAATTTCATACGAACTCCAAAATATACATATTATATATCAAAACGCTCGTATCGATGAGTACAAGACATATAATACCATAAACAGTCTCATACATGACCAGAACACATCCAGAACGCCGCCACAGACGGTGGTGCACCGCCGCCGGCCAAAACTCAATATTTCACAAAACTCCCAACATCAAAGTTCTTCATCTAAGCATGCTTGTGAACTTTAATAACTAGCTCGAAGTCAGAAAACAAGCATAAAGGGTCGAAAACTACCTCACAAGCCGTGAACAGTAATCTAAGCTGAGTTGAACCAAGTTTTACGTGAATCGATCCAAACAACCACCAAGGATCGATCAAGGAGGCTTCTCTGAGTTCCCCAAGCCCAGCTAGAAGCCCCGCCGACGTCGGAACAAGGATTTCCGACCGGGTCCGAAATCCTCAACTGCACCGCCTTGCAGCGCCGCCGTGGAGGAGAATCGGCGCTAGAAGATACCAGAGGGATGACCAGACGGAGGAGACGATCCCATCTGGAAAGTTTCGTCGCCGGAGATCGCCGCAGTTCGCCGAAAAATCCGGGTCGGGTGGGCCGGATCCGGGTCGGGTCAGACCGGTTTCTTCGATTCTGAAGGTGCAGCCGAGAGAGAAGAGGAAACCTTCCGGAAATGGAAATAATGAAAATAGTAAGTTTCCAACTTGGGAAACTTCTATTTATACCAAAATGGAAACTTCTTCCAATGGCCATAACTTCTTCATACGAACTCCGATTTCCGCGTTCCACATGTCCACGAACTCGTATCGACGCGTTCTACAACTTTCGTGAAGGAGGTTTTTGGAGAATCTCAACGCTTCAAAATTCAACCTTTGCAACCCCCCTAAAGTCATACTTTCCGAATAAAAATTCGTCCGAAACACTTCCGCTCCATCCACGAGCCACGAAACCGTCCAATAACCACAATTTAAATTCTGGAAAATAAACACGAATTTCCGGGGCATCACATTTACTAAGTCATTGCCCAAATCCACGTTCGAGAAACATGTGGCAAGAATTGGCTTGCGGAAATTATCTGAACTCCCATGATCGTAGTCATCAGGGGGAGGCGCAGACATCAAGGGGAGATGTCTACATGTTCGTCTCGAAACGTGAAGGGTGTGTTGTGCTCTTTTTCCCCTTCGACCGAGGTTATTTTTGTCCCACTGGGTTTTTGTTACTCGGCAAGGTTTTTAACGAGGCAACGAGAGGCTTACCGCGTTTGGGCAACACAAGGGGGAGTGTTCAAGTAAACCCTAATTTGTGTTTGGCCCAAACCCTAGATTACTTGACCTAGTGGTAATAGGGTTAAATTAGAAGGATCTAGATTCCTATTCAATGTACGATTACTTTCCTTGTATGATTAAGATTCTATGCATTGTAATCCTCTATATAAAGAGGCCCCTATTATCAATAAGAATAGACAGCAAATTTCTCTCAATTTCAGTTTCTCTACAACATAATGCAATTTTGTTTTGTTATGTTTTTTTTTTTTTAATTGTTTTTTATGCAACTCCTTTGAGCCAGAATAAATGCCCTCCTCTTGGGGCTTGTAACTTGTAAGACGAACGATACAGGCAATCTTGTTGAATAAAAAGACGATTTCCCTTGTTGAATTTGTTTTTCAAGGAAATCTTGATATTAATACTCTTGTCCACTCCCCATCGATATTATCAGATTCTCAGTACGTTGTTGTTGAAGCATGTATGTTATCGATGTGTGTCAAAGAGAAACAGTAGAAACCCTCCCCAGCTTGACGACGGACGGAAAGGATTGGCTTCCGATCAAATTAGGCCTCTTCAGTACCTTAACCGGGAGGCGTCGTTGGATTTATGCGGATCCAGATGCAGATTCTTTTTATGAAGAACCAAACCTTGTAACCCAAAGACGAATGTTAGTCCCTCTCGATGATGTGAAGCTATTATCTCGAAAGGATGCGTATACAGCGTTGATGGTTAGGTATCTTTCCAACATGGGTGTCCCTGAACACGAGCAGCCTGCTATTATTGAAGAAATATTTAAGGCTGTTGACGTGGCAGTCCCCAAGCTGCCTATTGTGGTTGCTTTTGGGGACGTGACCTTTGTGGACAGCGGCGGACTTTTTCCTGCAACTAAATCAGCAATTCAGGGTTTGGAGAAAGTGAGACGTGATAGTTTGGATGAAGCTACTTTTACACGGACGCCTTCATGTGTTATTTGCTTGGAGGGCTTTGATCACCAACAGATGATTACTCAACTGCCTTGCTCACATATTTATCATGGAGATTGCATTGTCAGTTGGCTGAAGATTAGTCACTTCTGTCCAGTCTGTCGATATTCAATGCCCTATGTCCTAGAGTGCCAACCTTTAATATCCGAAGGCCAAAGTGCAAGCCCTTCAATATTCGAGGGCTCAGGCTCAGGCCAAGGTGCAAACCCTTCAATATCCGAGGGCTCAGGCTCAAGCAGGCGGAGGACTCCTCCGCTGCTTATGATATATGCCGGCGGTGTAGTAACAGGTATAGTAATTGTTATGCTACTTTGCAGATTATGGAAGCGAAGTTAGGATTATCTGCCTATTTATCGTATCATTGTGTCATGCATAGTGCCCTGCAGTTATAGAGTACTCAAAACTAAAAATAAGATTTCGGTTATTAGCTACTCCAATTATTATTGCTACTTCCCCTTTTCAATATAAATATTATTGATTGTGATGGTCATCTGTCAAATATAGAAGTTAGTTCCTTCCGACTTAGCTTCCAATCGACATCTTCTATCTCGCCAAGTCATATTTTGGTGTTGATCAACTCATTACTCGTATGCCTTGCTTATATCTATATCATGGACATTGCATAGTCCCTTGCGCCGATACCCGATGCCAATTGTGTAACGAGTCCTATAGCACACAAAATTGAGAAAAAAAATCTCTTTGAAATTATACAACCAAGCAACCCAATCGCTTTGTATTTTTCCTATGTTTGTTATTTACTTGAAGTCTTCAATAAAGAGAAACTAAAACAAAAAATTGTAATACCACTTTTTCCAACGAAATTAAGCCGGTCATAGTTACATGGTAGGAATATCTAAATCAATATCCACAATCTTTCTCTGAAACAATAAGAGCTTGATACACTTACAAATGTGGTGATTAATAAGAAATTTTTCTATGACCATTGTCAGTTTTAAAAGGCCTATACAAGTCGAGCTCTGAAGGGACTCCAACTCTCCAAGACATTCTTCATCAGAACATGAACAAGCAGCACCTATGCACAGTCATGCCAACTATCGATTCCGTTCAACATATAAGGCCGGGCTCATTGATCATCCTATATCTTTTGGCGTTGTTTAGTAGAATGTAAGACAGTTAGTGCATGCCCTTTGATTGATCAAACATTCGAGCCAAAGAATATTTTGGAAATGTATGATATACCACTGATAAAGATCCTAAACCTGTTCAGAACTAAGAAGTCTTTCTGCCTCATCATTTGCTTCAACTTGTATTCTCCATCTCTGTAGAGAAAAAAAATGATAAAAACAAATACATTAACTGAAAGCAGATTATCTTGGAGAAAAAAGAAAATGAATCTAGTGATGTAAAAGAGAGACTCAAGACCTCCCTCTAGAAGTCAGCGTCCAATATATCCTATAAAAGAGAGGCATCTAATAATGTTGATCCAACAATGTAACTCACTTACTTCTAAATGAGTACTTTCACTTTCAGAACTATGATGGAGGATAAAAGGAGAGGTATCTGACACAGGCTAGAGGACCACTATATTCTTTCTCTTACATTTCTAGATGACTTTAAAAGCTGTCATTTTGTGTTCAAGTTGAAAAACAATGAAGGGTTCCAAGTCAAGAGAGATACCTCTTCAAGATTTTCTAGTTCCATTGTTTGTTGTATTTGTTCTGCAATATTTTCCTGCAAATATATATCATCTGCTTAGCTTGTGTGAAGGCATATCAAGGGGGAAGAACAATGTAACTAACTTGAGCTTACCACATTGCTTGCTTGTTCAGCAGCAAGAACATCAGAGTCCAGTTCTACCTCAATTTCGATCATCGAAGAAATCTGATATATTGGACAATAAAACTGTATTAATTGATGGCATTGTGGAGTGGAGGGAGGGGAGAGGTTCATTTGTGCATAAGGACAAAACCATACCCTCGCATAGCTGTCAATCAGCTCAATTCTTCCGCTGAGAGAATTTTCCAAGCCTTCTCGAACCCTTTTGACTTTACTTCTCCGAGCACTGTATATAACCAACAGATAGTATCAGACCAGTGAGAATCAAACACAGAGACCTACTGTGCTCACGGGCTTGTTGCTACTTGCTATATTAATCTCAAGTGAAAATTCTATAAACTAAGAAAGAAAGATGTTAAAGGGTTCACCGGTAAGAAGGCTCTCCTACAGCATAAATTTTGTTCTCAAGCTGGCACATCCGAGCCAACATCCAGACCTACAAAAGAAATATTTACTGAAAAATTCAAGCCATTCTGTTAACTGATGCATGACTTCAAATGGGACTGGGGCCACAAATTTTTTTTTTGAATGACATTGTTTTGTTGACAAAAAAAAAAGACATTGTTTCTGTCACTGCAGCCTCTCAAAGTACTCTTTTAGAAGATTTCTTCAGAAACTTGTACTTGATCAGATTTCCAGAAACTAGGTGGGTTTTTCTGATCATAAAGTCTACCCACTCGAACTAACTAACTGACATTACACAAAAAAACTTCAAATAAATGATTCACTTGAAATGATTACTAAATAACAGTCCCAACTAGCATGGGAGCTTACCTCTTTTTCAGCAGCTTCTTTGAGGCCCTTTATACGAGATTGGAGCTTGTCATATTGAGATAATAGCTGCTGTTTGATCGCAACTGTATCCACTACTCTCTGAGGAAGCTGAGAAAACAATCCAGTGTATAGACAACATATCAAGAAATTTATTAAATCGAACATACATAAACATTATAAGCTGTCTTAGATTGAGTAAACAAATCTACACAAACCATTCAACTGTTTGATTCTGTTTATAGTGGCAGAACTACAAGCGACTACTTGTGAAGAGGTTGAACAAACCAAATTAAAGTCATAAAGGACCTGAAATCTCAATAACATGATGTTCATTTCCTTTTATTTGTTTATTTATTTATATTTTCTCTGTATGGGCTTTGTATTCAATAAAACCAGCTGTTAAATAAATAAATAAATCTAGATTACTGCTTACACGATTCAATTGGGGCAAAACCAACGTTTTGAGAGTAACTCCAACAGCAAGAGATGTTACTGCAGCGACTGAAAGGAATTGAGGGAGGCTGGGGTCTATAACTCCAGAGGCAGCATTGCCGGTGGCCAAAACAGCAACAATTGGAAAAAGTATGGAGGGGCTAGTAAGCAATGTGCTACCATCTTTTGTAGGGGCTCTTAATAGTTGTGACTCGCGGCCATCCTCATGGTTTGTCAAGCAGATAGGCTCACTAGGGTAAAAATTAGGGGCCTTTGGACTAAATTTTAAGGGACCTACCTCTCTATATACACTTAATGGAGCTGCAAGAGCAATGGTTACCCTTTCTCCTTCCTGTGCTGGGAGATCAACTGTTTCAGTGGCAAACCTATGTGTACGAGCCATACCTGAAGGGGTTTGTACCTGAAAAATGAGTGCAAAAGAAACAATGATTACCAAAGGATGCAGTAAGTGTGAATTGATGGGTTTTACTATCACAAGAATACATTCGAAAAAAGAAATCTTTACAGGTAGTTGAACATTCCAAAGGTATCATATAATACCACAATGGAGTGAACAGCAGCAGGAATCTTTTGCTTCAATATCTGCAGGAATCTTAGTGCCCTTTTCCAAGCTGGAATATCCATGCTGCGTTTCGGCAGGAGGAGATCCTTAGAAAAAGTCAATATCCCAGGATCAACACCACACATAATTAGATTGTGTGATTGATATTGAATTGACATAATTACAGATAACATTGTAATTATGCTCAGATTGCAAGTATGGTTACTGCAAATGCTCTCGTTGTGTTAAAAAATACAGTAGCCACTACAGATTCAACCAGATGCACGAAACAAAAGCAGATAAGTAATCCAACCCGATTTCTTCTGACGCAATACTCTCTATGTTGCCAGAAACAAGTTCATATTGGTAGGAACACTTTGCACAGGATGCTATCTGCATGACATTTGTGGTATGAGTAACACCTTTGAACAAAGAAGCCAATCTTAGACATTCCTTGAAAAATAAGTTCAGAGGTTCTCGACATGAGTACCTGAATACCATGTTGCGGTTGTGCAACAGCAACAGCTATCATACAGCTTGGACACCTGACAACTTTTCCAAATGGAACCTGCAAAACGTCCATGAAAGCCACACCAAAGACTTAAACTCAGCTACATGATTTTCCCATGTGCCAAGAAACTTTTCTTAATTTGATCAGAAGTGACCAAGACAAATTGAACAAATAAAAAGAAGATTGTACACTTTCCTACAGACAACAAGTTCAAGAGTTGGTGGTAGAGTTGAATGCCGGAAAACAATAAGAACTAGTTTTACCTCCTCAGCTGGAGACACTCCGACTCGGCATATACTGTTGATCATCTTAAGGGCATCAGAAACTCTCAATGATGCAGCCAGACCCAGAATTAATGATGTGTAGACACTCACATCTGGTCTGGACCACTTCCACCTCCGGCCATTGTCATCAACACCTGCCCCAAAACAAGAGATCAACAATTTCCAACACCTCAAGATAGTAATTCACTAAACACAAGAGATGATATTAGAAAATGAAATTCACCACTAAAATTCCAACAGAACACATATTTAATCTAATGACCCCAAACGGGTTCGATCTTCAAATGCTAATTCAGGTCTCCTAGATTATTTAGGAATGATATTAAGTAAGAACTTACTAGGAAAGACCTAATCTTTATGACTTAAGCATATCAAGAGCCAAAGCAAACAACTACCTTGATCAAAACTGGCCCGCATTTCGTAAAAAACAGAGAGAGCCAATTCAGGGTTGTTCCTTTTCAGGGCAGCAGAGATAATAGCACAACAATCAGAAACACTCACTACACCTCCATTTTTTCTCTCTGCCGTTTCATCAAATATCTTGAGTGCTTCTTGGGCATCTTCAGCACCCGAAACTATACTTAACAAGTCCTCGTCCAAAAGCTCAGAAACAGAGTCCTCTGCAATCCCATTAGCACTTTCACTCTCGCCCAAAGACGACGCCTTTGTTGTAATGAGCTTCGGGAAGTTGACAGAAGTGAAGCTTAGTCTGAAGAACAAGGCGTTGGTGTTGTTATAAGAGGGGAGGGGTGGAGATGGACGAGAGAGCCATGGTGGGGAGCTGAGGTATAAAGTCATGATCTTTGAAATGGGATTGGACCAAGAAAGCTTTGTAGCTTGTAATGGTTTAACGTAATTACGTAATGGTGGTGGTATCTGTGTATATGTGTTGTGGTGATGAAGATGAGGAATGAGAGGTGGTTAGTAGGAGTTGGGACAAGTGACACAGGTATGGAAGTTAGTGGCTCTGGAATTCATTATTTAAAAATAAATAACAGTATTGAAATAATAATAAATAAATACAGATATAGTGGACATAATTCTCCTACACCATGATTTCACTCTTCTGGTATTCGTAGAGCATAATTTTAAATTTTTACTACATGTTCCAATTGACGAACTAGAATGAAAATCTTTTTAAATAAATTTTATAATTTTTGACTTTGAAAAATAGTAACAATAATTTTTTATTCATGATTTTTGACCTTAAGAAGAAATAAACAATTAATATTAAAAATTACTAATTACAGCCAAAGTAAGTAACATGTCACAAAATTAATCTTAGGATAATACCAATGGTTATGGAGATCAATACATCAAGTGCACTGAAGAATTTTCGCTCTTCCATCATCCTAGATTGTAGTTAGAAATTTGTTCATTATTGGGAGGACTACTAAAAACGAAGTAAGGATGCAGAAACCTTGACCTGGTCATAATTGATTTTCACACTTAGCGGTCATAAAAGTAGAGGAAATTCAATGGACATTGTTTAATTTCATCTCTTGGGAGAAAAAAAAAATGGCGGGAAGCATTATGCACTGTACATTGAACCATCTCCAACTTTTTGGCGAAGAATCGTCCATGTTAGAATTCAAACCCTAGCTAGGATTCTTATTTTCTGGGTGTAAATATGTACAAAAGACAACCTCACCGATTATAGATTTATTTTGATCATAATCATCTATGTGGTGATCATGGGTAATTATTCCAAGTACTTCATAGCCATGTTCTATGTATTCATAAGGATGATGATACTGTTATTAGAGCCAAAGAAGAACCAAATGGTGAATGCAGCGGATATGAACAATACAACTGTCGCGGTGCTTCATTTTTGTGCTACAGGTTCAACTCCTCTTCACGAACCCTATAATGATATCCGGAAATTCATCTGTTCATCGCTTGATTGGCACGGCTACAGTATCGCTGTAAGTCAGATTATCTTATCTAGAAATGTCCTTCAATATCCTGTCAAGCAGTCTGGTAATGTATCATAGCATGCAATGCGACCTATATATAGATTGATTCCCCAATTTCATACCGTGATTCTTTTTAAATTCAATTTAAGTTTTCAAAACCGACATGAGAACTTGATGTCTCTTTTTACATTTAGAACGCAGTTGTCCTTAGGAGAATGTTAGCTTCATATACAATGAATGTGATCTATTAATTTTTGAACATGTTATTAGCTTTAGGATTTAAAAATATGGACCCGCTTATTTAGTTAACTTGTTGTGTAATTGAATGACATATGCAGCTCCGGAAAGATGAACATGATGTTGTTACAATAGTACTATCGGGTATGTATGAAATGAACTGGATTGGAGTTGGAGTATCGCGAGATGGGAAAATGGAGGGTGCGAGTGCTGTGGTGGGATGGCTGCGAGGCAAAGACAGCAACTCCAGCGTTATAAAGCAGTACTTTTTGCAGGGTCCGTCGAGTGATCAATTCATTCCAGATAAAGGTGATCTGGAATTCGGTAAAGCTGCTCCTACAATGCTTCTTCAAGACACAACCATTTACCTGGCATTTCAACTTCAATTTGCAAACGGTATTACTCGTCAACCTTTTATATTTGCTGCTGGAATAGGAAAGCCTGGTGACAACAACATCCTACCAAAGCACGCCTTTAATACCTCCATGACAGTTGATTTCTCTAAAGGTTAGTGGAGGCCTCTACTCCCAGCTCCCTACTTGTTTGTTGGTTTGCCAGATACACACTGGGATGGGGTTATATATACTGCACCTGAGGAAGTGTGTTAACTTGATATATATTGTTGGTTAGCTCATTTCATGGTAACACAAGCATTTGGGATTGTCCGTGATATTTCGAGCGCTCAGCGTGATTACTTTTAACATATGATGTCAACCACCATGCAGGTACTTTCACTCTTGGTTATGTAGACATCAGCAAAGTGAAGCTGAACCATGGAATTCTGGCTATAGTTGGATGGGGCATATTCATTCCATTAGGAGTAGCATTGGCCAGGTACCTTAGGGATCTTGAACCTTTGTGGTACTATCTTCATTCATCAGTTCAGTTTGTGGGATTCTTTGTTGGCCTTGCTGCTGTGGCTGTTGGGAAGTCATTATACGATCGTATAGATGCCGACTTTTTATACCACAGAGCCATCGGCTACACCGTGCTTTCTCTTAGTGTTCTTGAGGTTTGACCTCTTATTCTTACCACCCTTGCTCTGTTATTCATGTAAGGTTTTATTTACTTCCAAAACTGATGAGTTTCTTTCCTCTTAGGTGTGCCAATTCGTCATGAGGCCGTCGAGTAGTTCCAATGTTCGGCACTACTGGAATCTGGCTCATTATTGGGTGGGGAGAATTACAATCTTGCTCGGACCCGTCAACATTCTCATTGGACTCTATTGTGGAAATGGAGGTGAAAAGTTAAAGATTACATATTTATGTGTTCTTGTTTTCTTTGTTGTGGCTGCACTCCTCTTAGAAATACGGCTGCTGATGAAGAGGAAAAGAGAAGCAACTACCAATTTGACCAAGACTCCTGTTTTTCAAGTTGATTAACCTGATTAGGGTGAATGTGAATTGGTTAGAAACAATCGCTCATAGATCTTTTTCCTAACATCTTTATATTCTGCACAATTAACCGCAAATGGTGAAAAAGAATCAGGTCTGAACAACAAAACCAGAAAAAGAAAGCAACTAGCGAGCCCGACATACTAAAAGCCTAGTCTGAAATCTTTCTTTAAATCCTAAATCCCAAAACCTTCGAGAAAAGTAAGAACAAAGCAGATGCAGATGCCCTAGTGTTAAACTACATAGCTCCTCCATTGTACACCAATGACAAGAAACAATAGCATAATGAAAATCAACCGGACACAAGAAGGATATTAAAATTCAACTTTATACTTTGAAAAAGGGAATCAGTAGTCCAAAAAGAAGAGACTACTATATACAGAGTTGGTGAAGGAAACAAAATGGATACCAAATGTTGCAAAAGATAGAAAATAATGGCCGACAGACGAGTAGAACAGGCCATTATATTTTGCCTATGATTACTTTCCAGCTGCGTAGTAGTCTCTTGCTGCATCTAGGCGTAGTATCAGTTCAGGCAATTGTCTTCTAGCAAGTCCATTAACTGTGTCTGAATTAGTTGCCAAATCGCCCGCCTCTTCCCCAAGGAAGCCTTGGCTGGCCCCTATTACGTTGTGGTACGGCATTGTTCTGGCGTGGTGGTTGGGCCCTCATCCTTTGCTCCTTCATGTTTGCAAACAGCAAATCAAGTGTTTGAGGCCTCTGATTAGCAACTACATTCTCTTGCTGCTGCTGACGCTGCTGCGGCTGCTGCTGTGGGGGAAGCTGCATACCAAATGCAAACTTCATGAGGAACAGACATCACACAACAGCTCATGAAGAGATATTGCTAGATTTAACAAACAATGTACATCAACTAAGCGCATAGATGAATGGAACTCCAGTGAAAAAAGAAGATTGTGTTTATACTTCAAATCATGGCTTCTCTGCATTATGATTCTGATGACCCAATACACATACTAGTAAAAGCCGCATTGACCAAGGAAAAGCAATCGTTACCACTAAGCCTCTCAAACCCCCCCAATACCAAAGTATCTTGACATGAATAAGATAAAGGAGATCAAAATGAATACCTTGGTACCAAAGCCAACATTTCCAGCCCTTCTCTGATTAGGAGCACCAGCCCTGCACCAGAAATAGCAAAATATGGTTGATGATTGGCTATAACTTATTTTCAAATACATTTAAGTTAGGAATCAGATATGATGCCAGCACCAAAACCAAGAAATTGCAAGCGAACCATGCGGAGATATGCATACGCCTGGATTGAAGTTTAAAGTGCCTCACCATCATTATATCACATACACTATCCAATTAACATGACAAACCAATTGAGGACAAAACTGTCAACGGAAAAATGATGATCTATCAGCAGTGTAGCTCCCATTTATTGTGTAAAAGCTCCCTCAACAGACCATGATCTGAATTCAAACTACCAGCAAATGCTTCACAAAACCCTCAAGATCAGACATGTTGCAGCAGAAGAGATGATTCACAACAGGGCACTCACTCCCTATTCAATTGAATGGACAAATGTCTTCCCCAATGACTAATAATTCCAGCTCAAAAGGGGACACATAGTGAAGGAAGACCAGAGACAGGTTATGGTTCACCAACCACAAAAATACCACACGACCAACCCAGCTGCCACCCACAATAAAATTTTAAAAGCACAACAGGGGCAGAAAGCTCTGCCCTACTCAAACTACACATTCATCAACTGAATATTCACCCCACCTGAACATTCATCCCCGTTGTTATCCAATGTGAAAAAGATTATAATACACAAAAACCTGAACAAAAGGACTGTTCTTTAGTTTGTTCTTTTGTAATCAGGAGCTGATGCTTGGTTCAGCTACCCATTTTAATTCCAGTCAGTGCACCTTAAAGTAGATGAAAGAAAACCAGGGAACACAGAGGAGTGTGAAGTATCATTCAGTGTAAATCAAAGAGTGAAAACTTCAGTCAGATGCCTCCTGAAAACCCTACGTCTCATAACAAAGGAAAAGAACCGTCTGATATTTCCTCCCAAATCATGAAATGGCAATACTTATTTGCAAGACCAACAACCGAAGACAAAGACTAAAGCAAAATGGAAGCAACCAATGACTAGTGATATAACAGCTTGCAGAAAAACCAACACATTGTTCAACAGTGACATCTTCACACTTGACTTCAAAACCAAACACATGTCAGCTTCCAAACAGATTAAGGTAATGATGGTAACACCCATTTGGCTTCTGGGCAAGATAATCCTATCGTTGAGCCATTTAGAACGCACAGTGATTACTTCAAGTAAATGTTGGCGCTACATCTACATACTTCAAGAATTCAATCCGAGTTCCCTTTTCTCTACTCCTTCAAAAACTGTTCCATGTCCAAATCTTGTAACTCCATTACTGAACAGTAGACTCAACTCACAACTCCAGTTCCCAGTAAGAATATCCATAATGATAATATATATGCACCACTCAACATATGGTATACTTTGCAGATCACAAACATGAAATGCTAATGCAGATATTCTATTGTGGATGGCATCTACAGAAACAATCAACACTTTAGTACACCCCCAAATTGGCTGCTTGCCGCATAAACAAATCATATGCAGGAGTTCCACCATTATGGGAGGTGAAATATTTTATCTGAAGCACATGGCAGAAGGTCATCACTAATAGAGAAGCACCGATATTTACCTGTAGTGAATTCAGAATCAGATACTACAATTAGGGAGACAACCACCACCTTAAGAATTGAAAACAATCGCATCCCCAACTTTGAAGGAATAGAATTTTATAAAAGAATACCTTGGTTTCCAGTTAGGCACCCTGTTACGATTAAAAGCTCTATTGCGAAGAGGAACAACTGCTGCCTTCCGTGCAGCCTCAGTTGCAATCGGGAATTGGTTCCCCTGGAAGTTTGACCTTCTCTGAGCCAGAACCCCCTGGTTACCATATGGTGAATAACATTAGTGACAATGTGCATAAAAAGTAAACAACATGAGAAAATTAACTTTCAAAAGTCAGTCCCAAACCTGTCTAAGGGATGATCTTGTGTCCATAAAGCAACGTAGCTTTGTTGGTTTATCTTGAGCAGTACCCTTAAGAAAAGTCTGACTTTTGTTCTGCATTGAAAGAAATTCTCTTTAGAATTCACTCCACTAGCAATTCAGTGCAGAAGATTTGTTTCTGTAAAAAATCAATAAAGAGAAAAAGAAACTTACCGAAACCCTCCGTTGCTTCTTACCCTTGGGAGCAACTTTGGCCATTTTAATAATGTCATCTACATTGACAAAAATTACCACACTTATCAGTTTATCATAAACAGAAAAGAAAACAACATAAACAAATCATCCACAACACAAAAAGAAGACAATGACTAAAACAATACCTAATGCCATGTCCATCTTCTTCTCTGTAAGAGCAATGGCCTCAGTTGTGAGGGGTTTACCGGCCGCCATCTGATGGAAACATAAACGTTAAGTCTCCACATACAAATCGACAGGAAAAAAGAAAAACTTAACAACGAAGGAAGCCCGGCATACATCAAAAAAATTGATTCTTTGGTCAAAAAAAACCATTGTTTGCTGAGAAAGTAACAAAACGAAAAGAAAAAAGCAGGAATTAAATCTCAGATCGATTATTGGTTTTCATAAACCCTAAAATTACAAAAATCGCAGCTGACTTCCAAGTTCTCAACTAAAACCAAAGCAACATACAACACAATCAATCGTTCTCCCTCAATTTCCCACAAAGCAAACGCAAATTATAGCCAAGAAGAACTTCAGCTCAAAACCTAGAGTTCATGCAAGTTCAGAGGAAGATTAAGGAGAGGAACTTACCGAATTAGAGAGCAGAAACACGACGAGCGAATCAGGAATCGCAAATCGAACGGAGACTGATTGAAATTAGGGCTTAGGGCTTCGGAGGAGAAACGCAGAGAGGTGTAGATTTTGGGGTAAAAGAAGCGAAGACCGGTGAGGGAAGACTTACTTGTATTTATAGTGGGGGGAAAGAGCTGAGCTGCGAAGCTCGGCGGACCTGAATTGGGAATCCAATGGGAGAAAATATCAGAAAGGGTTTTGAGGGTAGGCTTAAGCTGGAACCACCCTATAATAAGGCGCACGCTGACGTGTCGAGGGGTATATTCATTCTCTGTAGTCGCGAGTAGAATAGTGGTTTTGCGCTGTCACCTGATGTCACCACCTAATGAACACAAGTCCTTTGATCTGGGATTTTTTTTTATTTTTTATAATCTTGTACAAATTAAATACAACGGAAAAGAAAATCCTAAAAGAGAAGGATTTCCGACTTATAGAAATATTGATGGTAAATTTACGTTTTTAACAAAGTATATAGTACCTCTACATTTATGATACGTTTATTGAAGTAAGGGAATCGATTATAACTCTTGCGTTTATTAATATACAATAAAAAGAAATTGGAATGAAAGTGTGTCCCACTCAAGATTAGGAATTTATTCTTTAACAGCCCCAAAATTCATGAGTTTCTTCACTCCTAATAAGTAAACATGTCATCAATAATTACCGGTAAAGATGAGAAGAATAAAGCAAAACAAGAATTTCTAGTGCTTCGCTTTCTAGAAAGTTTTTTTTTTTTTTTTTTTCAATAAAGCCCTGCTTTCTAAACTTGGAGATAGGTGGGGATGGTCCGATGGTATTGTGTCCCCATCCTTATTCATTTAGGGTTAGGCTTTAGCAATTACATTTTGTAAAATATAAAATTTCAATAAATTCAAGGATATTACATGTGATTTTAATCTTAATACATACATATTGACTAGCCTGTCGCATACACTCAACTTTATAATTAAAATGTTGTTTTTAGTACTTGTTGATCATCTTGTTTAGAAAGTGTTACATTATTCAATAAATTATTCATGATAAATTGAGAGGGTCAACGGAGGCAAGTCCCAAATGGGAATGAGAACGGTTATCCAAATAACTCGTAAATGGAGTATGGAGCGGGGATGATATGTGGGTAGACAGCAAATTCAGGAATGGTAATGTTATTGTAATCCTCATCCCCAACTCGCCTATTGCGTTCTACCATTGATATGTAAACAAGCAAACAAAATCAAAGGTAAAACTCGAGAACAATCCAATTCTTTCTGTGGTCTGAAAACCCCACTTAACTTCTACACTTCATCCTTCTAAGCGGCTTTCTGATTTTATGGCCGTAATTAAGTAGCTTTCCTTGGCTCTTAAAAGTTAGAGAACACAGGCATGAGTCATGACATGTAAATATCTCGCAAATATAAAACTACTACCTAGTTTCCCCTCAACCTCAACTCCTCAAGTCAGATTACTACCAACCCAGCACAACCAAAATGAAACAGAATTGAGACACCAAAACAGGATTATTTGAAATTTCATTAAGAATTGTATTCATTGAAAAGCAACAATTTCAACTCACCTCAATGAAAACATTTTATTCTAACAATAATCTCTACTTTCCCCACTCTTCATGTGGGATCTACGTCGCCGGAAGATCTTAGAAAACAAAAAACGTCACTAGTTGACTCCATACACCCACTTCTCTGAATTGCTGGTGTAGCTAACCAACTCATTTGGTTTAAACCACAGGTTGATTTCGTCTTTAGCAGTCTCCGGACCATCACTACCGTGAATGATATTTCTGATGGCAAAAGAATAACCACATTAATTTGACAAGAAAGTGATATATTCAACCAGTTGGTTAAGGAATGAGCAATATCAGAGTTCATAAGCTAACGAGGGGATGGAGGTAACAAACTATTATAAAGTTTTCAACTACTTAAGTTCAAGCTATTACCTCCCAACAACAACAGCCAGATCACCTCTGATAGTTCCTGGTTCTGATTTTTGTGGGTCTGTAGCTCCAATGAGTTTACGGCCATACTTGATCACTCCTTCTCCTTCCCAGACCTGTAAGTTGAAAAATGAGTATGGCAGGAGGAGAGGTTCTAATCATATTAAGATGAATCAAGTTCAGACCAAAAGGATAGATGAACTTTAGTTGTACTAACCATAGCAATCACAGGTCCAGAGCTAAGGAAGTCGCAAAGGCCACTGAAAAATGGTCTTTCCTTTAGATCATGATAATGCTTCTGTGCGAAATCCTTTGAAGGAACAACTACTTTAATGCCTACAAGTTTGAAACCCTTCCTCTCAAATCGAGCTATGATTTCTGAAATCTGGAATCAAAAATTAAAAGGCTTAGTACAAAAGCCACACAGACTGCGGCAGCTATAGAATATGCTTCAGGGGATAAACACAGGTCAAATGGGCAACTTACCAGTCCTCTTTGAACTCCATCAGGCTTGATAGCAATGAAAGTGCGCTCATACTGATTAGAGAACAAAAGCTTTATAAGAACACACAAAAGATATACTAATTAACAGTAAAAAAAAAAAAGGAACAAGTTATTCAAAGTACCTCTGCAGCATGAACCTCCTGGTCTAGGAGCATGTAAGCTAGAGATAAGAGAAAAGGAAACAAAAATATGTTAGCATTACAGTTGCAGATTCAATGTAAAAATAACAAGTCATAAGAAATTTTGAAAGAAAAAATGACCTGGCATAACAATTAACTGTTAGCATGAAGAAATCATATCTTAAATTTATTTCAGTCTATTTTCTTACAATTCCGAACTAAAGATTATGTATCCATTGAAAGACCTCTTACTAGAACGATCGTATAAAATGTGATCAGCAGAAGTTTGATAGCAGATGAATTAGGAAATAAACACTCAAGTAAAAAAAAGTTAAAAAACATCATCCAGAAGCCACAAATGCCAAAACTGGGCAAGGGACAAGGCTACTCTTCCTCTTAACCCACACTCATGGACACCGAATTTTCTGATCAGACATTTTACTTCTAATCCATTATCTCCCATCCCCCTATTCTATCACTTGGAAAAAAAAAATGATAATGTAGTAACACAATAACCTCTTTCTACAAAATCTGAGACTCTGAGACCATGATGCTATTTACAAAACCACATCCATTAGATAAACATACATGGCTGGTATATCTCCTTATTTTAAGAGTTAGGAGAATCAAAATAATTGTTGTAGAAGATCAGACATATTTGCCTGGTCTTGGTTTGCCAAGTCAAAATTTATTACTGAAAAACTGTCCTCTTAGCAGTCTAGAACATTGCAAGAAACTAAGTACGGAAACCGTTTAACGGCACTTGCAGAGATTAAAAAAAGAATTGAAACATGAAAAGATAAAAAGAAAACGAAAAGAAAAATGAAATTTATATTATATACCTGCAGCAGGAACAGCGAGGGCTGCTGAAATCCAAGATGCATTTTCAGAACCAGCTCTTCCAAAATTGGAAGCAAAGGCAGGCACCTTTCCACGTAAGGTTACTGCTGCTGCAGTAGCTACAGCTTGTCCTTCTGCAAAAGGAGACAACATGACACCCAATTAGAAACCTTGCAACCATATGCAAAGGGGGCAACACATTTACAAATATATGTGATCAATCAAAACGGCGAGTAACAAATATGCAATTACTAATTACTTGCATACTTTAAAACCTTTATTGCTTTTTGTACCAAGAAAAACCCTTACTTTAGTGGCTGAATTCTCATGGTCTCTCCTCAAAGAAGATCATGAAATTCAATACAAAAATTCAAAAACCAAATATTTAATTGTGCAGATCTAAATATTAGTTCAAGAATTTCACTCTCAGTAATATCAAAATCACATATTATAACATGTTCAATCTAAAATTGTCTTTCTCGGCATCAATTTCACAGTGGATCCCACATTAGCCAAAATTGAAAACCTTGCAAATCAAATAATTAACAATGATTACATACAAAAGTTAACTCTATTTTGAATAGACGGAAAGCGGTTCGCGGAAAGGTAAAAGTTAACACAAATCCCACAAACCCCACTCATTTCATGGTCAAAGCTTGAAGCTTAAATCCTTTTACGTTTAACAACACAAATCATATGCAAAATCATTCCACTTTCAATGAAAACAAACAGATTGCCGCTTCACAGATGGGCGATCTAGCTCCAAAACTGTTGGAAGCGCCCAACCATTTCAATAAATTCGAAACGCCGAAACAAAACGAACTTGATCGATGATCTGAGAACGATCCGATCACGAACACAAGTTCATAAAAAGGATTGGAAAGGAAAACAGAGAGGAAATGAAAGCTCACCGGAGAAGAAGCGAGAGGTCTTGGGAGCAGAGAGGAAGGACCTGGCAGCTCTGGAAGCGGATCTGAAAAGCTGAGAGCTCATTTTCAAAAGCTTGAAAAGTTCCAAGCCTCAGTGAGAGAGAGAGATGAGGAGTGAGAGTCGTGAATGAAAAGAGTGTGTGTGTGTGTGTGTGTGAGGTTAAAGAGGGAAGAAGAGAGGGTTGGTTGGGTTCTGTTTGGTACGGGTCAAAAACCCTATCCGAACTGTACGCGTGGGAATTGGATACGATGCGTAACAGTAAGCCGACTAACGGTTTTGGCGGGTACACGGGGTTCGGGCTACTGGGTTGGGCTTTTCTCCTGGTAGGCCCGGTAGGGGCCAATTGCAAAGAATTATGAGCTTTCGACAGAGAAAAGGAACTAGGAGAAGACAGGGAGATACTTGACTTAAATCTTTAGTCTTGAATTAGCATAGCTTCAGAAATGTCAAACAACTTGTGCTATCTCTGACCTAGTTGATCTAATACTATTTTATCTTAATAATGATAAATGAGATTTCGAGTTCAAATTTTTTTTTTTTCAAAGTTAAAAAAAAAAAAAAAAAAAAAAATTAGTACTCTACCTCAAAAGAAGTAGAGGAAGAGGGGAAACATCGTGTAACAAATAAATTATGGAAGAATCAAACTCAAACTTTGATGCAAATAAGTTTGACCGTCATATTATGCATCACTACTGTAACTCAAAAACTTCGTGGATAAAATTACAATCTAGATTACACTAAACTATAGTTAAAAGTTCATCCAATATCAAAACTATAGTCTAAAGTACACGCATTCATTCCGACAAGACTGTCCATTGCTCCACCGTCAAGAATAGGCATAAATGGCACCACACATGTAGCATATGCTCTTTATAACTTATGCAGGAAAAGGAAACAAACCCCACCACCATTCTGAACCTTTAATTTTGGAGGGGCCATTGTCGATCTTCTTCCTCGTGAGGACTTACGGGGCTTTCTCAAAAGCAAGCAGAAAAGCAGTTGAGCTGAACCCAAAAGAGCTTTACCTTGCAGCACCTAAGATTCCCTAAATTGGTTTGAGTACTTGAGTTAGAGTTGTGTTTTTGCTTTATTAGTTCTTCTTGCCATGGAAGACATGAATGTTGGTTTGTTAAAAGGGTGTATTTAGGTTGCAAAGAACTCCAAACTTGAATGACTATTCTTAAGCAATCAAGGTTTTGTAGTAGGTCTAACTTGCTTCAACACCAAACTTCTTGGTCTCATCATGGGTGTACATACATGTACATTTACAAGCATAATTAGCTATAATGGGCTACGCTCATTGTATCGCCAGATGTACTAATTCCCGCCAAAGGAATAACATGCAGATACACAGCCAAGCGGGTAACAGCCTGAGCCTCGGATCACCCCCAGATCACCGCCGACGCGCCGCCACGCGCCGTGCCAAGATAGCATCAATAGCTCCCAGAGCTGGGGACTGAAGCACATCAGTCCCACATCGAAAACAAAGAGAAGATCAACCTCTTCCTCACCTATAAAAGGTTCTCTCATCTCTCCTCATTAATTATGCATTTACTACTCATTTATTGTTATGCTGTCTATATGTTTGGACTGACTTAGGCATCGGAGAAGTGAAGACCGCCCAACGCAGTCTCCCTCTGACGCCCTATCTTTCATTTGACAGCTAGCGAAGACCACCGAGTCTACAGAGTAGCGGTCCGCCCATCGGACCCGCGTTAAACGAAGGTTCGACTACCGCCGGACTTTGAGCATTAACAATGGGTAAAATAGTTAATATATATGAATGTAGTATTGGCTATCGTTAAGTGATGGTAGTGAATTGCTAGATAACTAATAACAAAACAAAATCGTTAGAGAGAATAATATAACATCTGTTATGACATTAAGTTTGTCATCACTCATATAATAACATAATGGAGCTCCCTACTAGTACAAGTTTTTGTTTACGTAAATATGAGCTTGCAGCCAGCTCTCTTATATTAAACTAAAATGTATTTGTGATTAATAGGTTTATCATGGATGAAAGTATTTCACTGAGGAGGTTGTACAACTAGTAATTAATCGTAAGAATAGATATAGATAGAGTATGTTATTGAGTTATACTCGAAATTATTAATTTTCAAGGATCTAGAGTACTAGACTTACAAGATCTAATTAGGCACAAATCTCTTCCATTAAGTGTAAGTTTGTAGCAACCAATAATCACCATTATCAACTGTACATAGAGTCTTTTTCAACCTATTTAATCAACCAATATCTCAAAATATTTCATAAAATAATCTAACAGTGTTGAACCAATTTTATGTGTGACTACCGCATCGGAATTATGCTCAAAACTCGCGGAAATAATTGCTTCAAAGTATGAGCTAGTTATATACATTATACATGTATCAGAAACTCATATGATTTTTTTTTTTTTTTAGGATTTTAACCATTTACCCTAATTCTAGGGACTTTCTTCCCCTTATACCACCCAATTATTTTTGTTCCCACTTACCCATAAAGACTCTAATAAGGTCTTCTCTAATACCTAATTAAGCGTCTTTTTTGTTTTTTAGACTATTTTGCTCTCACCCCTTTGTTACATAGAGGGAGAGAGAGAAGCCATAAGAGACTTCGCCGGAGTCTGGTCAAGGGATTCCGGTCATCGGCCGCCGCCCACCGAATTCCGATCACCGCACTTCTCTAAAAATCTGGCCGGAGGTCTCCAAAGAGGTCGTCAGATATCTCCAAGGTTCGAAAAATCGCTAGACGCTAGTTTGGCGGTGGCCAGATGACTAGCGCCCAAGCGCCTAGGCGGGTGCCTAGACGGCGCCTAGGCGATTTTACTTTTTTTAATTTTTTAATTTATTTTTATAACATATGAAATATAAATAAGAGTTTATAACTTTATATAGAGTTAAAAAATATATAAAGGCTTGTTATAATTTTTAAATAAGAATATAAGAGCAAGCCCAAGCCCATGAATCCATCATCCAAAATAAATCAAGCCGTCCCTTGTTGTACACTTGTACTTTCTCTCTCTCTAAACCCCTAATTCATAAACTAAGCCGCTCTCTCCCCCTTTCTCTCTGCAACTCCGTAACTCTCTCTCATCTCTCTTGGGTAGTCTGCTTCTGATTTAGAAGAAAAAAGATCAATGTCTCGTACTATTCACAAGTTTACAGGAGGCAAGCCTCCAAGGAAGCAATTATTTGAGGCTGGCGGCAGATTGGTTGAAGACGGAGCTCTTGATTTTGGGATCAAAATGTCGGAGTCAAAGTGGTCAGATGCAGAAGAGGAGGAGGAGAGGGAAATGGAGTAGAGTTCAGATTGGGTAAGGAAGTAGAGGTCCGACGTTTGGGGAGAGCAGAGGCTGCGGGTTATTTTTCTAGTTTGGGGATCGAATGGGTTTAGATTTGGCTGATGTCCGACAAAAAAAAAAAAAAAGGAGGCGGAAGCCGCCCAGACGGACGCCCAAGCCGCCTAGGCGGCGGCCTAAAACCCATCCGCCTAAGGCCTCCGATTATACATTAATCTCCTCGGTCTGCTGCCGCCCAGTGCCCAGGCGGCGCCTAGGCGGCCTGGGCGGCTGTTTTTTAGAACACTGGATATCTCATAGGTCATCGGAGAGGTTTATTGCCCCCCAATAAACCTTTACTGGGGAGAAATAAAAATTTATGAAACCTCGCCGGAAGTCCCCAAAGAGGTCGTCAGATATCTCATAGGGAGGCGGAGAGGTTTATTGCCTCCCAATAAACTTTTCGATCGCCGGAATTGGAACTAATCTCCCTAAAATTAGACAAGTAAAACTTTGATTAAGGAAAAAAAGGAGGAGATATTACATCAATTCAAAACATTTATTGCCCCCGAATAGACCTTTATTGGCCCCCAATAAAACTTTTTTTTTGCCTTTTTTCTTTTCTTCTGAGCCTTCTGCCCTATTTTACCAAAACTTAAAGTTTAAAATATCCACTTATATATTAAACATAACGTATAACGTACAGGACATACCTTAATTAAGGTTGCAACATGTATATGCTCACAATTTTGGTATATCCACACTAACAGCTATCCCTGAGATAAGGAAAGACTGAGCTAAAGCTTCAACCCCAATTGAGTAATTGTCCTGGAGCAAAAAAGCCACCAAACTAATTTCTAAACACATCATTGTAGAAGCTGCGAACAAAGACAACATATTCCAAATTTCAAGCAGAGCATTGCTAACCCTGTAATGCAAAAACACCAATTTAATCTCAAACCTTAAAATTCATAAAAAAGTGGGAGCATCTCAGAGCTTTGGGAGATAACAAGTACGGGCCCGCAACGGAAATATTCTCTCTACGACGGTACTTGGCCGTCTCAGGCGATCTCCCAAGACGAAGGCTCATTGACGAAAGAGATGTGAATGGCAAGAGCTTCGCGGTGGAGAAGAGCTCAGTACAACTGCAGCTACTAGCTCGGTTGGTGCCGGTTGAGTCCCTAAGGAGCGAGTCTGGTGGATCTGACCTTGGTGGAGAGCAAACATTAAGAGAGCTCAAGCGTCGTCCAAGAGAGACCCGGTGTTGGGAGGCGAGCTCGAGGGCAGTCTTGGTGCGGACGACGACGTCGAAGGAGTCGCGGGGAAGGAGAGGTTGTTGGCTGCAGGGTTTCCTTTGTTGTCGGGGTGAGGGGTGATGTCGCCAGTGGAAGTTGAAGTCAGCGGGGAATTTGAGAGAGAGAGAGAGAAGAGTTATTTAAAGAAAGTTAAAAGAGATACAAGGAGAGGAGAGGGGGACTAAGCCAAAACATTTCTAGTGAAAAATGTCAAACAAGCAAGAAATAAACTAGCGAATGCGATACTATGGAAGACTTAAACGGCCACTATTACATGATGATAGTATGAATGGAGGAGTCAAATCCCACCAAACCAAGGTTTTGGAATGGATGATAGCTAGTATTAGAAACTCATATGATTAGCATGGCATGCCACATTATTCTTCAGACACTAGATCAAACAAACTTATTTATCAACAACTCTGCATTTTGTGATTCATAAGTTTTTTTGCATATTCATCTAACTTCATCTATGCACGACAAAAATTAATATGAGAATATTGATTTTAATCACTTATTCCGCCTTTGCGCCCTTTGATCTGGGCAGGGAGTGTATAAAGCTGCTTGCTTGGTCTGCGCAGATTCTTCTCAACTTGAACACTACAGTCGGTCAAATTAACTAACTCAAGTATACGTTTAAGTTTCAACCTATATTTTTTTTTTACATATGCTACTAAAAAACACATATCTTCTACATTTCACACGTGCCATTTTGAGTTGTGGAATCAGATCGACCTTCCCAATTTAAACTCAGTGATTATGTACCTGAGCAAAACAAGTAGATCCATCGAAGAACATGCACATGGAAGACCACAGAGCAAGGAAGTCAATCCTCAACATCAGGATCATCAACGGAAGGAAGCACCGTCCGTACGTTAATGGAAAACAGAATTTGGAAAAAGTAAATACGAAGTAGCCGTGGACTGGAGAGTATATTGTGGTTTTCCAGTTTAATTAAAAAAAAAATCAATAAGCCTCACTCGACTAATAAGTCATCGGCAAATGTGGCTTTCCTATTTAACTTGAACAAAAACTCAATAGGTCGTCTCTGATCATACACAAGTCACAAGTCATGAATACATTGTGATTTTTTAGTTTAATTTAAATAAAAAATCGGACAAACTATTATAATTACAAACTGGAGTGTGTATCTAAGTTTTTAAAGATAGGTCCGCGCTAGCTCTTAAGTAAAATTCTTCATAGTTCTCCAAAATGTAACAACCATTCACCCTGCATGTAACAACCATTTACCTTGCATGTAAATTTACGACCCTGGGCGGCCGATTTTTAGAACACTGTTATAAACATATTCTCTTTAGTTCTCTTTAAATTTATTTAACTTTCACCAATATCTCAATATATTTCATAAATAACTATAAAATTTAACATCTAACTACCACCTTCCCCCCTAATTGAGTAAGTTTGTGTACATTGTACAATTTGAGTGAGTTACTTATATTATTATATATTAAAATCTCATATAACTAGCATGACATCTCATGTTCTTTCGGCAATATGACTCGTTAGAATTATGCCTACTCAATAATTAGAAATTTTGTGATTCATTAGAATTTTACCTACGTACTCATCTAAATCTGAATCAAGCATGATAGAAATCACATGAAAATATAGACTTATAGTCACTTATTGACTAAGCAACTTCATCAAATTGCCGCCCTTGGGGCAGATTTGATTTCGATGGAGTATACAGCTGCTCAGGCTAGCTATCTTAAAGAATATTTGATATCGCGGAAAATAAAAGTTAGTTGTTTCAGCAGCATTGTTATCTTTTCTTGCAGTCAAGCTCCTGGTAGAGGCGTACAAGCAACCATTAAACCTTGGGGGTTCTATCTTGAATACCATTCCAAGCTTAGCGTGCCATCTTGCACAGCATTTATCTATTCACTAATCACTATTGTTTGGGGGTGGAAATAATTAGTGTTTACACCATTTGTGCATCATTAGAGAATACCCATTCTCAGTACTACAAAATAACTAGGACTAAATTCTGCTTACTACCCTGTACTTTCAAGGGTTCATCAGTTTAGTCTCTGCACTTCTAATTTAATCAGAAAAGTCCTTGCACTCTCCAATTTCATCAAATTGATCCAATCCTTCACTATTCCGTCAATTTTCGGGGAAAATTTCCAAACTACCCATCTGCATTCACAACACTAACGCGTCGGCGGGCTGCTAGCGATGGGTAGTTTGGGAATTTTCCCTGTGAGAAGGTCCCACGTCAGCATTTTAACAGCGAAAATTGAGAAATAGTGACGGATTGGATTGATTTGATGAAATTGGAGAGTGCAAGGACTTTTCTGATTAAATTAGAAGTGCAGGGACTGAACTGATGAACCCTTGAAAGTACAAGGTAGTAAGTAGAATTTAATCCAAATAACTATATATAAAAAATAAAAAAAATACTAATAATAATAATAAAAAAAATTAAAAAAAAAGAAGAGGAATTGTAGCTTGCAGTCAGAAACACTCGAGGACAATTGACGCATCTCATTGCAGCAAGAGAAGGTTGCAGAAACAGGGAGAAGATGTGCTTAAAGACATTTGACTATTTACATGGTAAGCCTCGAGGGCAAACAAATCCTATATAAGTCGATGAGCTTAATTATGCATCGGTCAACTTCTAAGAAAGCATCATAGATTTGTAATGCTACTTCAATTAGGTGCTATTCTTTGTACAGAGAAGATGAATGAATTTAATGAAAGCAGGGTCAGCCTTTGTAAACCCCGAACATCACAGTCGGTCAGATACTAAATGAACTATATGTTTAAGTTTGTATCTTAATCTACGACTTACTGCTACTAAAAGTGTACAGCTTCACATCTAACATGAACCATTTGGTATTGTGGCATCAGACTTTTCCAATTTGCAGTCAGTTCGTAATGCCGCCAACCAGGAATTCAACTGAGAAAAGAGGGAAGAAAATCAGGGGATTGATCACACAGATTTTGGGATTAAGTAAAAAGAAAAGGTACCCTTGAAACAGAAAAATCTGTCCTACCTGTATCTCAGAAACACTAGAGCACTCGTACCGCAGTCCTTGACGTGTTAAAATATAAAATGCATATCGAGTTCCTTCATCATCTCGTGTAAAGCTTGGCAAGGGACCTATTTCAACAATATCAGATAATAGGGTGGAGTCTTGAGGACTTAGATCTGAAAGATGAATAAAAAAGAAATAAAGCTCGTCAGTGATCATATTATGTTACACTTCATAGGAGAAACCATGATGAAAAATGTCGTACGAGCTTCTTAGTTTGAAAACAGCACTACTATACCCCAGTTTGAGTTTTTGACCATAAATAAAAATTCGAACAAAAAGTACAATGCAATGAAATGTGAGATCAGGACCAACCAATCAAACCAGAATGTCTTAATGCAGCATTAAACTATATCTTGTTGCCTTACAGTGACAAAGAATTTGCCAAACTTACATAAACAAATTAAGGTGGCACAAGGAACAGGAGTATGATTAAATGGTTATGTACCTGTGGATAACAAGTAGAAGAACATGCAGGTCCCTTGCAAGACAACAAAGCGTGGAAGCCAGTCATCAACATCAGTATCATCAAGGGGAGGAGGTTCTCCTGGTAGTGCTGTCCACCTCTATTATAAAGAAAACAAAAAATGGAACAAGAATATGAACAAGCCATTTTTGGAATCATCCACTCAAAGTAAAATTTGACTTAGGGATAGTCATTACAGTTCGAATGTACAAATAGCCAGAGAGACGAGCAAATCGTAAAATCTCATCAACGTGTTCCAATCTGCATAAAACATAAGCCTTTCAGTGACTTCATTGTTACATTGTGTTGAGAGTTTATGAACCAAGGTACAGCTAACAGAAGTTGCTTCCAAAAAGCTCAGAATTAGCACTAATATGTAGCTTTCAATACATACATAGAATTAAAATGGTCAAGCATGAAGTTTCTTACTGAGCTTTCAAGTGAGCTTCCCTCTCTTCTATATCAGCAAGCTCCGTTCGAAGTGATTCTAGTTCTACAGCAGATAGCTCAACCTGCCAGTTACATTAGTGTAGCAGTCAGATACATAGAAATATCACAAACACCGACTGAGGAACTGGAAAAACTACTCAACCAACCTTTTCTTCACCATCCGTGCTAGAACCCCATGGCAACCCCCTTAGACTAAACGACTTCAACATGTGTGCAGCAGTTCTTAATTTTCCTAGACTCCAGCTATGGGACCTATCCTACACCAGATCAAGCAAAGTGAATAAAATCAACACACAGTCTCTCAATTTACAACACCTTACGATCTGAAACAGATGAAATTAACCTCAAGCAATTATCTGTTCTTGGACGTGAAATAGATGAAGTTACATTTTGAGAAGAGTCAACACTGGGTGAGGATGCTTTAAAATGATCTGGAATAACCTTTATCTTCCCAAGACCATCATCCATGAAGCTGATTTTCAGTTCTAGAATAAGGCGCAAACCTGTGTCCATAGCATATGATAAGAATCGATAATCAACATCATCTGATACAAACGGTAAATGAGCATACTATCCACCTCATATTCTATATGAGCTATAAACTTAAATTGCAAGATAGGAAGATAAACAATTGTTTTCAACTGATTTCACCTAGGATTCACTTTGATTCTCAAAATAAATCACCCAAAGAGCTGTTCTTATCACTCACAGTAACTCGAGGCACATAGTTTCCATATCCCTATGATATAACAAAAGAACCACATTCATTACTAGAGCTAAATAACTAGGAAAGTCGATAACTATAACCAATATTGCAAAGGAATATAGTTTAGTCTGAGTAAACCCTCATATTAACTATTTGAGTCACCACAACAGATTACATGAGATCCAAATCTAATTTCTCTGCATCTCCATGATTAAAAAAATAAATAAAAAAATAAAAAATAGACGAAATACAAGGAATACCTCCACAATAACAAAACTGAAATTTGAATTTCTGTTTTGCAGAACAACCCCACAATTCTCTAAAGAACCCAGCTAATCCCAATTTGGAACATTGAAACATGACAAGGAACAAAAGGAGCAAAAATTCATGAATAAAGGCTCCAACAAACAACAACAAACAACAACAACAGGCTAACTTTGCATACAATTCGATCGAAGAAGCAGTGTCTCAAACAAACCTGAAATCCCATGATCCAATCAAAACTACAACGTTAAGTACTTACATGAATTCAACAACTACTTCCCGGCTAGCTATAACAAGTTGCAGCATAATAAAAACAAAAACAAAGATAGAATCTTTGGGCTCAGAAAAGGCGGTATTAACGAAACTAACAGCCAAAGAAGGAAAGGCGAAGCAGAGAGAGGAGAGAAGATAATACATACCCCAGTAGAAAGAGACTTGTTTTTACAGAAAGGCACGAGCTTGATGGAGAGGGTCCTCTTGTTCATGGAAAGTGTTTGACCCCCACCAATCATGTTGACTATTTGGTATAGTTTGCTCCAGTTCTCGATGTGAGATGTCGATTTTGCCCTTACGTCACCATGTTTTACTCGGTTACGTAGATAATTAGATTGGTGTTATGCTGGCCTTTTGGGTTTTGTGCTGGTTTATAATAGTTTTCTAGATTGATTAGTATGATCATTATCATCCGCCACGTATATCTTAGATGCTTTGAGGATATAACTAAGGTGGTCGATACCGGTAATAATTTGACATGTGACAATAACCGACTAATTACAATTTACCAACAAATAATTTTTTTTTTTTTTCAAAAAAATAAACAACTTTGTTTAGACATGAACTTATGATCATAACCCTTATGATTTTGATTATTGATAATGGGGCTTTTTAAACATCATAGCCATCGAGATAAGATTGCCATCCACATTGGATTCCACCAAGTACATGGTTTAAGACCACAACTCCTTGTGCAAGTACACTCCTACATAACCATGGATAGATTTTCTTTCAAAAAGAAAAAAAATATGGATAGATTTTATGTAGTGGTAAACTAGTTTCATGCAATAATACACCAAATGGACCGGCAAACTGAAAAACACGAGTTTTTTTTTACTGTTTTATTTTATTTTATTTTTTATGACGACTGAAAAACACGAGTTGGAAAAAAAAAATTCAATAGAAATTTGTCGGGTGAAAAAAAGTAGGTTACTAATAGTTTGAAACAGAAATGATCTAAACGATAATATGATAAAAATGAATTGAACATGCTAACCAATATCTGCTTCCTAAAAATGCAATCATGCATAAACAGAAATGATCCAAGATGTACTTGATAATGTGAATTTCATCTTGTGGAACCATGATGGTAGAAAAAGAGTATCAGATGAAATGAGCTAGATAAAGGCCACAAACAGATAAGAGGAGGCATAATTTAGATCGGAAAAGGAAACTAGAAACTGTTTTAATGTGTACTTTCAAGAGCATCATGTATCCGACTTAAACTCACTGACCCAGGCTCAATTGACTGAGACATCACATTCTCAAATGCCTCACTAGACACTTTTGAAACTGTTATATGATCAGACCTAGAATCAAGTGACTTATTTTCCTCAGTGCTACCAGCAGAATGGAAGTCGCAGACCCCACTCAGATAACCAGGCCCGCTGGCAGCAGATTGCGATGCATTGTGGAAGTCGCAGACCCATCCTTGATGCAGCCATTTACTGTCTCTACATCCAGAATCATACTCGTATAGACTTGCCTTGGACTTGGTTCACATGATTTCTCCAAACCGAGTACATGAGCTGATTCATCTACCTTGTTGTGGAGTGCAGAACCAGCTGGGAAAAACTGCCCTTGCTTGAGCTCATTAAAAGATGAAAATGGCACAACGTCATTCTCTCGGTCACAAATTGGAACAACATCCAGTTTCTGTGCACTATAAAATGATGTCTGTTGTCCATCTATCAATAAGGGATGAGTTATGGCCCTCGTCTCTTCTCTCTGCTTTTTGTAAAAGGACATCGCTCTCTACAAGTTAACCACAAATTAAAAGCATTAAAGCCATCTGTTAGTCTATTGCAAAACAAAATACAAATACTTACAACAGAATGCATATATATGCAAAGGGTATATGTAGCGATGAGTTCCAAGCCCAATGGCTAAGCATAGAAAAGGATATTCTATATACTCTGTTGGTATTAATTATAGACCAGCTCAGCATGTTCATACCTGAAAAACAGAATCATCTATGGCAACAAAAAGAGAAGCACTTGACACAAGTTTAGGTAGCTCCACTTGGGTTTTTACAACTTCCTATATGACAGAGAGAAAAATAACAGTTAGGTTGAAAAGACTTGACAAGACAATAAACTACACTATTCCAATTATAAATTTTACCTCCAGAAAGAGAAGCTCCAAAGAATCTTCATCAATGCTTTCATTCTGTTCCACATCCTTTAGAGTCAGGCATTTATTGTATAGCTCTGGATGAGTAAGCTCTGCTGAAATGTCAAGCCTGGAGAGATACACAAGCCAAAGATGACCGTCATCATCCTTTGGTATCTTAGAAAGTTTAGGTAATTTCTCAGCAATACTTTTGGACGGTTTACATGGTTCCTTTGCTAAATCATCACTATCTAGACCAATTTCAATCTTCTGACCCTTGTCCAAATTAGTATCACTCTGGTTCTCTTGCAGCCTTAATAACCCCAAGCAAGTTTCATCTTCTTTTGCATATACTGCTGGATTCTCTTCCTGAGAGACTGAAGGAAGATGCACACCGCCAGTTGAGCCCTTCAACATATCTTCACTCGTCTCCAACTGCTGGCCGCCAATTGATTCTGTATTGTGGTTCCAATCAAATGTCCCATATGCTGGAGCCTCAGACCTGGTGGCAGCATTATTTGCATCTCACCCAGGCAATGGTGGGTATGAACTATTATCAACAGGATTTTGCCACCCATACTGATGCCCATGGCAGAAGTATCTGCCAGCATCAGGGACATGATGAGAAAATACAGGGTGATTTATATCCATCACAGGTCTTGCACTATACATAGGAAAAGCAGGAACTGATGCATAAGGGGATGAAAACCAACAGAAACTGGGCCATGCTGGAAATGAGTGAAGTTGTTCACGAGTGGAGAAGGCTGATTTGGAACACCTTTCCTGGCATTACCATGCACTGGTCCAGCATTGGGACAATTAGCCCTCTTGTAATGATTGTGTGGTCGACGAAAATTGGAGTATGAGTTGCTAGGTACTTGACCAGCATTAATAGAAGATGAAGAAGAGAAAACATCACTACCTAGAATTTTCTACCTACAGGAAGTTTCTTGGAAGGCAACTGCCAACTTCCCTTTCCTTCAACACAAGATGAACCTGTATCCTTGACACCACTACTCTTTCCAAATTTTTTGCTATCATAGTTGTCCCATGTAGATCTTGTCAACTTAGAATCATCAGGTAGATCCAGAGGAGAAGTGGAGGGTTTGGACTCATCAGAAATCAAATCCCTCTCGACTGATAAGTCACCGAAACTACTGTCGTCCTTGTCAAATAGTCTCTTGGTGCGTTTAGACAAACAAGGCTGCTCAAGAACTCCAGAAACATCTACAACCTCCTTTGAGGGAAGGAAATTTTGCCTTACTCTTTCTTCAGGTTCCCCATACTTCAATTCTGCTTGGATTGAGGGCCTAAACAAGGTCCACAAGGACATTAATTAGCAGAGGCTCTAGAGCTTAATATGGACAAGCCAAAAGACACAAAGAAACAAAGTGAAGCACAAGCAACTGATAAAATCATCATGACAAACCCAGAAAAACTCCAAATCCTGTATGCAGGTTACTATTATATACTTCGAAAGGACCAATAAAAATGGCCATTAAGTTATTTTGACTATATTAAATAAAGTCCAGTATGCCACTTGCTCAATAATTCCTTCTAAACAAAAATTCTTACTATCAGTCTTCTCTACTACACATTCATCATCACAGTTATCACTTGTCAGCATGGTCTACATTCTACAATATACATTTTCCAAACAGATGATGATAGGCACAATATGGTTCATTGGAAAGACCAACACAACCAGGATACCAACACATCTATAAGCATCCAAAAGTAAATAGCACATACCTCATTTGACCAATAGGCACAAAGAAAAGTATCATTTGAATATAATGCCACTTACTGCATTCATAAGGAGTACAACACAAAACTGCATTTTCTTAAACTTTTTACCACAGACTGAAAACATACCTGGATTGATCTTTTGAAAGATGAGAATGGGAGCTAGGTGAATTCCTCTGTCTGTTACAGCTTGCATTTAAGTCTGCATCAGCATGGTGTAAACGAGACCCTTTCTTATCAGCAATAGACTCTGCCATGACACTGACTTTCTTTTCTGGATCAAAATGTTGTTCCTTGGTACTTCGGGATCTACTATAGCTTCTGTCCTCTCTATCATCAGCTCTATTTCCCCTATCATCATTATACCTAGTGAATTCTCCAGCATTCTTTTCTGGATCAACATGTCGTTCCTTGGTACTCCGGGATCTGCTAAAGTTTTGGTCCTCTCTATCATCAGCTCTATTTCCCCTATCATCCTTATACCTAGTGTACCCTCCATCATTCTTTTCAGGATCAACATGTTGTTCCTTGGTACTTGTGGATATGCAATAGGCTTGGTCCTCTATATCATCAGCTCTATTTCTCCTATCATCATGAAACACAGTGTCTCCTCCATTATTCTTTTCTGGATCAACATGTCGTACTTCAGGATGTACTATAATCATGGTCCACCCTCTACTTCCCCTATCATCATTATACCTAGTCTGTTCTCCATCATCATATCTTGATTTCTTATACCGACTTTCAACAGCATAACTTTCATCATTTGCATGCTTACTACCCGACCTGTCACTGTGGTGATCTCTTAAGGCATATTCATCCTTGTGCCTATCTTCCCTGGACCTGCTATCCCTGTGCCTACTATCTCTGTCAGCATCTTCTTCATACTTAGCTTTATATCTTGCAGCATCCTTGTGCCTACTATCCCTGTCAGCAGCTTCTCCAACCATAACTTTATAACTTGCACCATCCTTGTCATGCTCGCTTCTTGTTGATCGCCTACTATCCTTCTCATCTCTCACACACTCCTGATATTCACACTTGTCAACAGACCCATCTCTGCTCCTCCTATTTAGTTTCTCAAGCTCGTGATTTCACACCTCCTCTTTCGAAGGCCTCTCTACAAAGTCATACATACATTATCAAGATGCATTTAAATTCATTATACACATATGGCCAATCCAAATATTTACAAATTACAACAAAGTAAATGCAGATTACAAAGCATACACCATCAGCAAAGTCATACATACATTATCAAGATGCATACATTATCTTTCGAAGGCCTCTCTACAAAGTCATACATACATTATCAAGATGCATTTAAATTCATTATACACATATGGCCAATCCAAATATTTACAAATTACAACAAAGTAAATGCAGATTACAAAGCATACACCATCAGCAAGAAAATAAAAAATCAAAACTTCAGGGAAAGAATTAAAAAAAAAAAAAACCCTGACGGAACTCTCCTCTTTACACTTCTTGCCCTTCCTTGTCCTCCCTTCTCTTTCATCTTCATCAACTATTTCTACCTCCGTCTCCGAGTCCGAGTAGCTTGAACCGTGCTTGCTCTGCTTCCGAGACAACGTCGTCCTAGAGCTGTTCGTCATGGTCTTTGAGGTTCCGCCGAGTAAAATGAAAAACAAAATTGTGAAATCAAGATTTGAAATTCAGTGACCGTGGGAAGGGAAAAAGGAAAGTTGATCGGAATATGAGAGGTCATATTGCCGGAAAACTAACCGCCGGAGAGGGAGAAGAAAGGAAAGGGGGGAAAGAAATTTGAGACAAATAGACGGAGGAAGCGAGGAGGCGAAGAAATGACAAGATTGCCCTCACTATTGTCGGTTCGGGTTGCTCCTTTTCGCCTTCCGGGTAACGTGCCCAACTCTGTAGTCTCGCAGTGTTTTTCTTTGTTTTGTTTTTTCTTTAAGAATGAGAAGATTACATTAAGGGTGATTCTAGTTGGACCTCCAAATTTGCTATTTGGACCTCTCATACTTAGTACACCTCTAATTTACTTTTTAGAATACTTGAAAAGCTAAGTATACCTCCTTATTTTTACCAAAACACCCTTGAACATGAGATACAACAATCTGTTATTCTACTTTTTATCTCTATCTTCAACCACGAGAAGAAAAATGAATCAAAATCACATGACATTGCTTTCTTATGAGTAAGTCTCTCCTCCACCAAAATTAATCAAATGGTTGGTTCTCGATCTTGATATGTTGTTGGAACCCCTTTGAATTTGCTAAAAAAATTGATTTCAAAGGTATTGGGTTGGAAGATCGAGTAATAACTATATCATAATATTCAATTAATTTAGTTTAAGAAAATTCCAAATCAAATTGTTTTGAATTTACCTTTGTAATAAATGATGGGTCATGTATAGAAATTATTATTCTTACTTAATTGTTTTGAGTAAATTATAAAACTATATAGGCAATATAAGGAAATATCGGGAAAAAAAAATTTAATTAAATGTTATATATATTTGGTTGGAGGAGGTAAGAAGAGTATTTATTTATTTACTTACTTAATTTTTCATTTTTCTCTCTTTGTCCTTATTTGTCTTTTCATATAAGTTGACAAAGTCAATTAATAACTGAAAAAAATTAGAGGTCCAAATATCAAATTTGGAGGTCTAACTAGAATCACCCTTACATTAAACCTTCTCAAAAAAAAAAAAAAAAAAGATTACATTAAACGTAATTTAAATAGTTACATCAGAAATGAGTACACACATGTATAGTCAATGTGATCTTGCAGTTTGTTAGATTTTGATTTGTAGAAAATGAATTGTTCTTTAATTCAAACAATTATCAGAATTAAAATAATATGATACAATTTCAGACAATAAATTTAATAAGTAGGTTTCGACTTCAGTTTTTATTTACTTTATCTTTCTTGCTTTGTGTAATATTTTTTATATCTAATTCGATGCTTCATGGATATGAAATAACAAGAATAATTCGACAAAGTTTTTTTTCTTCGATCATAATTCAAGAAAAATGATAGATATTACATGAATGTACAACTGATATTTTCTTTTTTCATTTTGTTCAAACTGCACTAGTCGCTTTCTATCTGAATTTGATGCTTGATATGAATTAACAAGTCAAATTTGATAACTCCACTGCACTATAAATCCAATAATCCACTTATATATAGACTGGATTTGAATTGGACTTGGGTATATCAAAGGATTGCGCATCCTCTGCCTAGCATGTTGTTTATTGGTGACTGGAGATAGAGAGGACAAACCTGGATACATCAAATACTTTGTGAAGATAGGATCATAGGACCCGGTTCAACAACTTTGAGGCCACTTAATATTTTCCTCTTTTCTATCTATTTCTCTCTCTCTCTCTCTATCTCTACTGCCTGCAATTATCAATCAAACAATGGCTTCCAACATCAGTCTCCCTACCTTTCAAGGCCCTCTTCTAAAATCCAATTTCCTAGGAAGAAATGACCTCTCTAATCTGGCCCCCAAGCCTTCTTTCACAGTTCAAAGAAGGCCATCCACCCATCACCTAAGAACATATGCCAAGTTTAATCTATTCGAAATCTTGGGAGGCAGAGGGCTCTTAAATGGTGAGCGAGGTGTTGAGAAAGAGCTTACAAGAAACGTCGAAGAACAAGCACCAGCAGCTGCTGGTGATGAAGCAGAGAAAACAGAGGGAGAAGAAGGTTCGGGAATTACTGCCATTGACAGTGCTCAAGAAGCTGCTTTTGAAAAGGAGATGATGGGGCTTACTGGGGGATTTCCTGGTGGCGAAACGGGGTTGCAAAAGTTCATTGAGAAAAACCCACCTCCCAAGAAACCACCAGCTGCAGACTCTGGAACAACAGCAGCGCTTGTGAGCTCAAAGAAGCCAAAAGCACCTGAATTGCCATTGTTACTACCTGGTATGATCGCCATAGTGAGCAATCCAAATAACCCATATCACATGTACTGTGGGATTGTTCAGAGAATCACTGATGGGAAAGCTGGGGTTCTTTTTGAGGGAGGAAACTGGGATCGGTTAATCACTTTTCGACTAGATGAGCTAACTCGCAGAGAGAAGGGACCACCAGGGAAGAACCCCAGATCCGCGATTCTTGAACCGCTCCTTAAAAAGGATTCTGAATGAGTCATTCTCTTTAATTTCTGTATCATAAGCATGTGTATTTATATTCCAAACGTGCAAATAAAGAAATTCCTAGCTCATATGAAAATCTCTTTATTTCTCAACTGTAAGTTGCACGCACAAGAGAGAAGATATGTCAAGGATGGAATTCAATATCACATATTTAAGTTGTTTGACTACATTTATGAATTTCAGCCAGTAGTTGTCGTTCAAACAATGAAAAGTGAACTAGGAGCACTACCAAGTGCTTAAAATGGTCAGAACGATGTGCAGAATATAAACCTCCATTATTTAAGCTCAGGAGAAGATCAGATGCAGCCACCCAACTGCCAAAAAATGGTTAAAACAAATCAGTACAGGAAAATCGATTTCAAGTTTATCATATCAGCATTTTGAAAATCTTGATGATAATGAATAATGGACTAGTTGCATGCTCATAAAGATTAAATTGGTATTTCACATTACATATAAGATCAGAAGAAGAAGAAAGAAAAATAGCACATCAAACAACTATATAACAATTGTAAGAACAAGCAATGATTATCATTTTATTCACACTGATGATGCAGATTTTCAGCCATTATATGTAGATGAAGCATCTATGAGTACTATGTGAACTGCAATACACCTTCAAATGTAATTTAACTCCTAAATTTTTTTTCTGGTAGAAAGATTAAAACTTGCAATGAATCACACACATATAGCCTACTGCATTATTTCTAGAGCAACATCTAGTCAGTGTTCCTGTTTCCGTAACTTGAGACTCGACAGATCCCAATGAATCATTAATCATATAACGTAGTTCTCATCCGTATAATACTCGTCGCTTGACCAGTTCGAAGGAATCTGACCTATAAAGTGAAATGAATTTACAGGCATGAATTGGTGAAACTCATGCTTCCCACAACTTTCACAACACCAGAAAATGATCATTAACGACAATTCTAGTGTGATAATTTAGTAAGAGAAAAGGACTAATATGATGCATCTCATCACTTTCACCTATGTAGACCACTAGTTGCATGTCAGTGGGTGGCCAGTGAAGAGGCAGGCATTAGGGCTGAAGAATTTGATCCAAGGAAAGTTGATAAATAAAACCATTAATATAAATTATTGCAATACAAGGTGAAAAGTTCTATATACCAAAATAGCCTCAATCTCTTCTTTGGATACTGGTGTTCGTGGGGGTTGTTCAGAAGCTTTTCCTCCCAAAGTTGTTGAAGCCTTTGAACTTGAGAAGAAAGCTTGAACAGAATCTCCAGCCAAAGGTGCTGTCTTCTGGGATTCAGAACCTGTTGCAATGAATTACAAGGTTTAAAGACATAAACAAATTGTCCATAAAGAACTAGTATTGAAACAAAAAAACAATGAGTAAAAAGAGAAGAAGCAAGAAAATTAAGAGTTTGCTCAAAAGAAGCATCAGAAACTAAGCCGAAGAAAATCAAAAATGGTGTTGTCATGTATATCAAAATATTACTCATGGACGCAGAGCACAGAATACTCAGCTACTCACAGTATACTTAATGTCATGTTACCATAGAGTATTATGTTGTATCATTATCAATCATGATTAGAGTTTCTAACATTGTTTCACTTCATCAATAATCCTCCTAAACCGGCTAACATTACAACGTATTAGACTGTCTAACCAAAGACCGATAACCTACACACACACACACACACACACTATGCTTATTGCAATAGTTAAACATGATCCCACAAGCCTAAAGTACACATGACTGAGAGCACAAAAGAAATCGATAAACTTTAATTCAATGGCTCCCAAGGCCAGTCTCCATAATTTATGACTATATATTATCAGCCCAAGATGTGGCTTTCCCCACTTAGACTATGTCTCTCTTACAAAAAGCATGAAACTGTTAACTCAATCAAGCAGCACCTCTTCCTTCGTAAAACTGGGGATACGTTTTGGGGTGTGCTGCATTAGTTCACTAACCTCAGGACATAATGGCTCTTCACTTTAGTGGACCGAGCACCGAATTCTGTAACCAGCAGAAAATTCAAAACTTGTACCAAAGCTTCCCAATAAGCAACCTCCAATAAACTGGCCTAATTACTGTTTACTGTTATAATGCTAAGAACATTCTCTATACAATAAAATTCCATCACTTCCATACTTCCCCGAAACTTCAATCTAAACCACTATAAAGTTACGAAATCAATCTACCATCTTAGGCAAATTCAACAGAACCCATCAGAATTTCAACGCTAAACACCAACCCATCATGCATAAACCTTGCAATTGCTATGTGTAAAAATCAATAAGGAAAACTGAAAAGGTACAGACCAGCGGGCTTTGGATGTCTCTGAGGAAATTTGATGCGAGGGATTCGCTTCATCAACTGGGCTCCACCCATCTCTCTCTCCTCTTCTGCCGGAGACGACGACGAATACGAAGAAAGAAAGCTTCCGATGTCTGTCTGTCCTGAGCAATTTGACAATGCAGAACAAGTTGCGGAATATCAACACGTGCGAGTATATCACGTTCGGCCCACTATCGGTGGAATTGGTAATTATTCGGCCCACTAAACATATCGGTCCATACACCGCCCAGGAAATGTCATCTCATGAATTGGTTAATTTGATAATATTACTTCTGACTATTTCTGTTATTGTAAATTTTAATTTTAATTTTAATGATAGACGATGGGATTGATGATTGAATGCAATCATGTGAATTCGTGGACATGATAAATTGATTATTTGTAGAAGTTCATGTTGGGGAAGAGATTTTGAGCATCGACGTGTACTTGCACTAATATGAATTGATGGTTGAATAACATCAAGTGTACTTTTTTTGTTAATAAAAAAAAAATTGACTACAAATATTGAGGGCTAAAATCTCTTAATAGGTGATGAGTCACTTCTATTGCCGGTGCATAGAAGAATTTTTGATTCATATTATAATGTAAATAATTATTAATTATTACGTTAATACAAAAAAGTATGCATGAGATCGAGTATTTGTGCTTGTCCTAAACCAATTGGTCAATTAAGTCTCTCATTCGACAGTTTCATTAATCAAGACTTGATGGCAGCCGCACTAGCCATTTATTCAAAAAAGAATAAGATTATTTTGACCTTTTTTTTTTTTTTTTTTTTTATAATTGAGGATTAACACCAAACTAGTTAATCCTCATTCTCTTGTTGCTATTATATTTTCCATAGCTTCAAAGCTTCAAATAAATTGCAAATGCAATTTTTTTTTGGGGGACGGATCCGCGGCATCATAAATTATAGTTAAAATTATACTTCAATTACCAACCATTAGATTAAAAGATTATCAATGGATGAGATTAGTCATAAAGAATATATCATTACCTATTATTTTTCTTTTCTTTTTAATTAATTAATCAAATCTATTTATTATGATTTAATAAAAATCAATAATTGCTATTCTAATTTGGAATACAATTAAGGAATCAAATCTTTCAATTGTTTTCCTATTGAAACTCATCTACTCCTCAAAAAAGAAAAAGAAATCGATCAGATGAGGCCTTTGACGAACTAAATGAAAACTTTAACAAACTAAATGAACATGAAAGAATTTTACACAACGTCAACTACTCAACTAGATATCATGAGACCTGATGTTTATCATCAACAAATGGCATGAACTGTACAATATTTAGAGCAAACAGAAAGAAAAAGAAAAGAATTAAGGGTAACCTATTGGAGATATGCAATGAAAATATGATGAATCTTGATTTTGCTCTGTCATCTTGATGAGGAAACGGTGAGAAAGAACCAATCAGTTTTCATCATGCTTCGTCAAAGGCCTCATCTGATTGATTTCTTTTTCTTTTCTGAGCAGTAGATGAGTTTCAATAGGAAAACAATTGAAAGATTTGATTCCTTAATTGTATTCCAAATCAAAATAGCAATTATTGATTTTTATTAAGTCATAATAAATAGATTTGATTAATTAATTAAAAAGAAAAGAAAAGAAAAGAAAAGAAAAATAATAGGTAATGATATATTCTTTATGACTAATCTCATCCATTGATAACCTTTTAATCTAATGGTTGGTAATTGAAGTATAATTTTAACTATAATTTGTAATGCCACGGATCCGCCCCCTTTTTTTTTTATGAACAAAAGAAAAACATAACAATAACTACAACACAAAGCCTCTAAGAACACTCATTCCCAGCTGATCCAGATGGAACGATAGGAACACAAAAAGGGGAAGACATTTATGCTAAATAGCAAAGTCTATATTTGAGCTCATTTTGATTTAACTTGTCGGCTATAAAATTTGCCTCTAAAAAAACATGTCTGAACTTGATAAAAGCAAAGGAAGCTGCAATTCGTTTGATATCATTAACCAGAATCTAGATACGCCAAGGAACTGAAATCTTGCTTAAGAGGCAATCAATTAACAGTTTGGAATCACCTTCCACCCACACCTTATAGTAGTTGTAGAAATTTGCAGCATTGAGACCATCTCTAAGTGCAATGGCTTCAGCTATCAGGAGTTCAGGACACTGGCATCACCAATTTTCTTTGAAACAACAAACAGAGGATATCCATCAGTATTTCTCAATAAAAAGCCAATAGAGGCTTTACTAACTTTCACATAACCACCGAAGTTGAGCTTGATTTGGTCATGGTCAAGAGGCTGCCATTTAATCATAATCATCAACTGCTATTGCTATATATTATATTTTTAAACCTTTTACATATCTCACTCTCTATTTTTTTATTTTTTTATTCTTCTTTTAGTTTCATCCTTTTTTTTTGGTAACAGGGAATCATTTAAGCTGCCCCAAAGCAAGCCCAAGAGGCTGAAAATAGAACCACAACATAAAGTCCGATGGACAAGCCCAATCGAACTAATAATAAAAGGAAACTTAATTTCCACCTATGCTCAAATAAAGAGCTAGTATAAGGAAATTAAACCTTAAAAAACTAAAAACTAGAACAGAGGCCCAATAAAATACAGAAACCCTAGCTATTGTAATCCATGCGCCGTCAACTGGAAGTCGCCGTTGAAATGCCGCCGGAAGCAGAAAAGCTTCGAGTACTGTACTGATTGTCCGATGCCAATTGAAACCCAAAACACAGACCATGTGACACCCAACATCCAAGGGGAGAAGATCCCTCAAAACAAAATCATTCCCTCCACCACAAAGACACATCTCAAGAAAGAACCATGGCTGCAGAGATGGAACCAAGAACCAACATGTAGAACAAGAACAAGAACAAGAATAAGGACGATGGAGAATGGGGGGTGGAAAACCCATGCGTGAGCAACCATACTCACCGAGGTAAGTGACCTGAACTTTATAATCGCAGCCATACGAATCCTCTTGGAGGTTTGAGGTAGAGAGAGATGCCATGTTAGGAGGTCGAGTGATCTTAGATCTGGAAACATATGAGAAGTTGAGAACAGTTGACAATGTGAAAAAAGGAAAAGAAAATTCGAGGAACAAGGTCCTCCTGATCTGGACATAGCCAGGAAATCACCACAAAGGGTACAAAATATCACCACAAGACCACAAGGGTGAGAAAGGATCTGAAAAAGCTTGAAAAATGGAGGTGGAAGGAACCTGTTATAAAGCCTTAACAATAGACCCGCCCCCAACTCTGAAGCCGTCGATCTAGATCCGGGTGGATCAAGATCTGGGCAAGAGAGAAGGGGGAGGGGGAAGTAGTTCTCAGATCTGTTTTCTCTCTCTAAAACCTAGAGAGAGAAGCTCTCGACTATTCCCATTTAAAAGTAATACAAGAACCTGACACCATCCTTCTTTTCTTAGTTTCATCCTTAATCAATCAAAATATACAAATCCACCTCTGTAATATAAACTCAATCATAAGCCCAGATGTCCCATATGGCATTGCACGTTGATCACCAATTACATGACAGCGTGGTACATGAGGGCGTTTGTGCTTCACTACATAACATTGTGCCTTAGTTATGGATATTTGACTGAGATGTTGAGGTTGTGGATTGGCTCCAAGCCTCCAAATTTGTGGCATGGGCCGCATGGTCGAACTCTTCGGCAGATTTCGACAAATATGGCATGTCGGATTCTTTTTAAGCCAGTCTTCTATACAAATAATGGTTGCACTCGGGTGGGTACCGTCCTTACCATCTCCTTAGCTTGGTAATCACGCAAAAATATTAATATATTTTGGATTGAAGTCTTAAAAAGTCCTAAACCCTAAGGAGTGAATATTGAATAACTTTACTTTTTTGGGACATACATTGAATGGTATAATTAAAAATTGTTAAGAAAAAAAGAAAAGAATAATTAAATATTAAGTGGTTAATACATAATCAAAAAAGGAAAAAAAAAATTATATTTGCACACGGTTTTGTGTGTCTAGAATGAAAGGCTAATGTTTTTAGTATGCACTGCTAGATGCGGTTATAAGTATTTATAATTGTGAATATCTATACGTATCTTTAACCGTATTTAAATAAAATATTAATTTTATTGCAAATTTTTTTTTTTAAATTTAGCAATGGATACCATCAGTAGTAAAATATTTTCTCAAAGTAACCCTCTATTTTGCCACGGTCATCGGTACCTCTAAAGCAAAGAAAACTGAAAATAGAAAAGGGTGTCACAAAAAAGGGGAGGCTAGCTAGCTACTAGCCATTTTGCTACTAGTGATTGGACCGGTCTTGTTATTGGGCTCCGGCAATTCCAAGCTGAGTCTTGGGATATGACTCGATGGTCTGACGAGTGACGATGAAGGGGCCCTTTCAGCTTCAGGAAGCTGCAGTTGTCCGGTGGCTATGGTGGATAGTTCAGTGATTGTGGGCTGGCGGCTGGCCACGAGACCAGACACACAAACAAAGTATGAACAATACTACCAGAATTCCCGCGCTTAGCACTAGGCCAAACTTTGTAGCTGTTGATGAGAGATCACCTGAAACTATAGAAATTGCAGTGCTAGCTCCATTAACTAGATCATGGTCCAAGACTCCACGTAATTAAAACAAAATATTTAGAATGTGACATAGTGACGTACCGGTTTCCGTAGAAAGAGAGGAGCACCGTATACTGTAACTTTTACCATGCTCCAGTCCATAAAGAAGAGCTTTGTTTTCACATAAACTACAGTCAGGTTTGTCCCATATGAAATCTTGAATAGTAGTGAAAAAATTGATGGCCCTGTTCGTCCGGAGAGATAGATGAGGGGCTTTCGTGAAGCACTAGGGTATGGGGATCTCTTGGACCTTGGGTTTATGGGGTCGATGACAACCTGGTGGAATTCTTGTACCCAATTATGTCTAGATAGGGTTGTTTGCACGCCATCTTCGTGTGATTTGTTTGGTAACTCAAGGTTGCGTCATTTGCCCCCGTCGGACTCAGAACATATTCCCATTTTGCTGCAGGCGAGTTCAGTTCCCTTGGCGGCCAGGCCCCGACACCATCGGTTCAAATTTGAAGCCTACTAACTTCAGCATGCAGAGTGCGATGGAGTGGTTTCGGAGGGTTGGAATACTGATGTTACTGGTACGCCTATGTACTGTGTTACAAGAAAGATCGCGTATACACGTATGCATCTTGACAAATGGCAGAAGCAAGCATTTCGGGGTCGCCAGCAACAGATGTTGGGGGTACGTGCTCGCTTGGAAGAATTGATGGATGTGGCCATTACGGAGGAGGTGCAAGTTGAGAAGCAACGGTTGATGGAACGTTTACAAGGGCTGTTGTTGTCACGCCCCTGATTTTTAACACAATTAAAAAATCGATATATAACCCCATAATTATACATGCGTGAACGTTCAGCCATCAATACCAAATACCTGGAAAACTTTTTCCCTTTATACAATATACATATTGATGCCTTGAACCCACTATGTCAATATTGACCCGCCCACAGAGTCATATATTACATAAGCTTACGAATTAAATTGTCAACAACAAGATAAAACGTAAAAGCTCCTCAGAGTTTACTACAAAGCGGAAGTCATAACAATGGCAAAGCCAATCAAATTTGCTTCCTACCAGTTCTGCTGCCAACACGATACCTCAGCTTCAGCCACGATTACCTTGACCTGCAAGATTAACCCCTACACCGTTTGAATAGTGCACCGGGTTGTCACACAACAAACCCGGTAAGCTTTTGCAAGCCCGTATGAGTAACTCAAAACAACTCACACAAAACCACGGGATAAAAGCCCGCACAACTCACGCCAAACACGAGGAAAACCTTTCGACTCGAGAATAAGGAAAACATACCATGCTTCCCAAAACAATAATCTTTTCCAAAAAGGAAATCACAAAAGTCACACCGTGGCAAAATCATATAAATCGTTAACCTAACAATTCAAATATGATTAATCGATCCAACCTGGATAAAACACATCAAATCGGTCCAACCTGGACAAAACACATACGCACATCAATCATACCTATCGTTAACCTAACAAATAGCATATGATTCTTTTAGTCCAACCTGGACACACAACACATCAACACACCCTCAATCATACCTAGCTATCGTTAACCTAACAAATAGAATATGATTCTTAGTCCAACCTGGACAAAATACGTACCCAGGAGTCATAAGTAACCTACTTAGACCCATGAAGTACCATGACAAACAGACTAGCGCTCTAGCTGATCATACCCACTTACCCGGCCAACTGCGTGATTCATTATTTCTTGCCTTAGTCACTATCTGCGACCTATCATCATTTGTGACCTATAATCATTCAGACTCCGTCTGGTCTAGAAATCAACCTTTGGTCGCCATTTGCGACCTGTCACCATCTGTGACTCTTGATCTTCAAACCCCATCTGGTCTCAAATCAATCATTGGTCACCATCTGCAACCTGTCACCATCTGTGACATGTGATCTTCAGACCCCATCTGTTCTCAGATCAACCATTAGTCACCATCTTCGACTTGTCACCATCTGTGACATATAGTTTTCAGACCCCATCTGGTCTCAAAATCAAACGTTAAGTAAGTCGCACCGGACCTAAAAACGTTACAAACATCTAGATTCGGCTTTCCCCATCCCTGCTCACCATCTGTGACACTTGGTACAAGGACCAATACACTTACAATAAGTCACGCTTGACTCAAAATTGTAACATCAAACTCAATACGCTTCAAACAATAGAAAGCATCTTTTTCCACAATATTGTTTCCTGAAAAGTCACATTCAACAATAATATGAACACATCATGCATATTATTCATCACACATCAGCCACAAGAATATATATATATATATATATATATATATATATATATATATCACGTAAATATATATATACGTAGTCATTCGCTCAGGAATGCCTACTAATACCAATTATAGTTTGCAGTTAAATAATTAACGCCAAAACGATAATGGTAATTCCGTTCATAATGAACCTTGTGAGATTACTCACCTCGAAACTCCCGCTGCATCTTCAATACAGAACAAGGCAGCCACACCACAAAACAACCGTCCAAGGATACCTCGTCAAGTACCTAATCACATACGGTTTCAACTTAGCAACAATCCACAAACGATTTAAGTCTAAAACCCCTGTTTTGAACTAAAATCCCCAAAGTGAAATCAATTGAGACGAAACCACATCCGAGACCACCCAATGTCTCCGGAATACTTCTACGATCGATATGCCAAAACCACAAGTCGATCGGAAGCTCGAATCCTCACGGATAGAAACATCGAACGGTCCGGAACCGTAAAAATCACAACATGCTCATACGATCTCCAAAAATTACAAACAATATATCGAAATGCTCGTATCGACGAGTAGATCGAACTCAGGAACATAAACTATCCTTGAGGTGGCCGGAAAACACCACCACAGTGCCGGCGCCGCCGCCGGCCCAAAGTCGGAATTTGACAAAACTCCCAACACCAAAGTTCTTCGTCTCAACTCCAATTTAAACTTTCATAACTACACCAAAGTCCAAATATGAACCAATCGATCAAATTTTACCTTAGAACAAAACAGCTCGATTGAAACCCTAGAATTTCAATTCCAAAATTCGACCTCCACGAGTTGAATCGATGCAAGCCACCTTGTGGGAAGCATCTACGTCCTCCAAGCTCCAAAAGCCCTCAAGAACCACCGGCTATGGTGGCCGGAATCGCCGACTCCGATCAAGGCGATTTCGTCTCCGAAGCGGTCTCTTCCAGTCGATGTAGCTCCCTCCACAGCTCGAATCTCTCTTCAATCCTTCCACAGACTTCAAGAGGGGATTGAGGCGACAAGAACCCACTTTTGAATCGAAGCAAACGGTGGCCGGAGGAGGGAGAACGACGCCGGCGAAGTGGAGAGGCGACTCAGGCTCGGGGAGAGAGAAAACAGAGCTGGGTTTCCATTTTTGGAAATCTGGCCTTTTTTGCAATTTCCGGAAATTTTCGTCCTTTTATACAAAAATGGAAAGTTTTTCCGAAGCCCATAACTTCTTCATACGAACTCCGATTCTCGTGTTCCGCATGTCCATGAACTCGTATCGACGCGCTCTACAACTTTCGTGAAGGAAGTTTTCAGAGAATCCCAATGAATAAAAAGTCAACCCTTGCGCCCCCCCTAAATGACGCTTCCTGAATAATTATTCACCCGAAACACTTCCACTCCATCCACGAGCCACGAAACCGTCCGATACCCACAATTTAAATTCCGGAAAATCCTCGAAAAATAAATACGAATTTCCGGGGCATCACAGTTGTCTAAGGAGGAAATCTTCTGGAAGCAACATTCTAGAGTCACTTGGTTGAAGGAGGGGGACAGAAATTTTGGTTTTTTTCACCGTAAGGCGTCGAATAGAAGGAGGAAGAATACCTTGCATGGCTTGTACGATGATACAGGTGTATGGTGTGATGATGATTCTGGCATGGAAAGAGTGGTGTTATCCTATTTTTCTAAGATGTTTACGGCTTCGGAGTTGGATTATGAAGCTATGGAGACTACTTTGAGTGCCATTCAACCGCTGGTTACCCAAAATATGAATGAGTTGTTGTGTGCACCGTATACTCAAGAGGAAGTTAAGACAGCTTTGTTTCAGATGTACCCGACCAAGTCCCCTGGACCGGATGAGATGCCTCCAATTTTTTTCCAACACTACTGGGATATGATTAGTCCTGACGTTACAGCAGCAGTTCATAACTTCCTACACTCTGATCAAGTACTTTGTCAGATTAATTTTACACACATCTGTCTTATTCCTAAAGTGGCAAACCCGGAACACATGTCGGACTTGAGACCTATTGCCCTCTGTAATGTAATCTACAAGATATGCTCAAAGGCCATTGCTAACCGGTTGAAGTTAGTGTTGCCGGATTTGATCTCACCATTCTAGAGTGCTTTTGTACCTGGGCGTTTGATTACAGATAATATACTTGTGGCCAATGAAATTGCACATTTCGTGCATAATAAACTTGATGGCAGTGACGGATGTATGGCTTTGAAACTTGATCTTAGTAAGGCTTATGACCCCATGGAATGGCTCTTTCTTCGGAACGTAATGGTCAGGCTAGGTTTTGCCCAGGATTGGATAGAGATGGTGATGCAATGTGTATCTACGGTTAGATATTCTTTTCTGGTTCGGGGTAAACCAAGAGGATTGGTGATTCCGAGTCGGGGATTGAGGCAAGGGGATCCTCTGTCGCAACAGAAGCAGGCGATGGGTCTTTTGCCTGGTATTGTGGTATGTATGGGTGCTCCTTCTGTGAATCATTTATTGTTTGCGGATGATAGTATGATATATGCACAAGCTACCGTGGAGGCGTGTTATGAGTTACAGGATGTGATTGAGACTTATGGTAGGGCATCGGGTCAATTAGTTAATTTTGATAAGAGTTTGGTGGTGTTTAGCAAAAATGTACCGAATATGTTGCAGGAGGAAATCTCGAGTTTGTTGGGCGTGGAGGTGGTTGACTCACATGAACGGTATCTTGGTCTTCCAACTTATGTAGGAAGGAAGAAGCTAGACAGCTACCTTCCAATATATTAAAGAGAATTTGGCTAAAAAAATATCTCATTGGGAAGGATATTCTCATTCGGGTGGTTGCTCAAGCTCTTCCCACTTATGCAATGAGTGTTTTTCAGCTAACTAATGGTTTATGTGAAGATTTGGAACAAATGTGTGCAAGGTTTTGGTGGGGTAGTACAACGGATAAGCGAAAGATCCATTGGAAGACTTGGAAGGCCTTATGTAACCCTAGGAAAGTAGGAGGATTAGGGTTTCGTAGTTTGTCCATGTTTAATTCGGCCATGCTAGCAAAGCAGGCTTGGCGAGTTGTCTCGAATCCATCTCCTCTAGTGGCTAGGATTTATAAAGCCAAATATTTCCCGGAGGATACCTTTTGGTTAGCCCCGGATCATGCCTTACCATCGTACTCATGGAGAAGTATTATGTCGACTAGGGAGATTTTGAAGGCCAATTCATATTGGCAGATTGGGGATGGATCAAATGTGCGAGTTTTTTCGGATTGTTGGGTACCAGAGTTGCCAGCTGGGAGACCTACTGAAAGTCCTAACCTAGTGGGGGCTGTACATACGGTTAATGAGCTAATTACGGATTCATGGTATTGGGATATTCCTCTTCTACAAGAATTGTTTTCTACGGAGGAAGTGGACATTATCTCAAGGATACCTTTAAGCCAACGTGTAGTGGAGGATAGATTGGTATGGAGGTTGGCCAAGGATGGGTTATTTTCAGTCAAAACTACTTATAGTAGGTCAGTGCAAGTCTCCTCCAGTATCGTCCCTTGTGATTTGCCAGTGAGTGGTAGTTTTTGGCAAAAGCTCTGGAAGGTGCATATTCCTAACTCAGCTAAAATACACATGTGGAAGGTATGTCATGATATTATTCCATCCAAGGAAAGACTGGAATCAAGGAGAGTTCTATTGGATTCCCAGCTTTGTGTTTTGTGTGAACAAGGTCGGGAAACAACTCTGCATATCTGCAAAAGACTGTCCTTACTCTCAACGTGTTCTGCAATCTCATGGGGTTTTACGTCAGGTTTGTTATAGTCCTCAGGGCGAGGGTTTGGATCTTATTAGATGGTTGGAGTTTTGTGTGAGCTCTCTCTCTGTACAAAACTTGGGAGTCTTGATTTGTTTACTTTGGGAGATCTGGAAGGAAAGGAATTGTCGGGTTTGGGAGCAAAAGACGAGTGAGGCTTGTGATGTTGTGTTGAAGACAATGTCTCGGCTTCAGGAATTTATCTTCTACAACTCTAAGGTGGCCAGCTCTGTTACTTGCAGAGCTCGTAGGGTGCAGTGGTCAGCTCCACCGTTAGGGGTTCTTAAAGTGAATGTAGATGGCGCGTTCCACCATATTACCCGAAAGGGCGGGGTTGGTTTTATCATCAGGAACTCGAATGGGCATGTGGTTGCAGGAGGGGGGCGACCTTTGTCTGGTTTGGTTTCTGCAGAGCATGCCGAGCTGTTAGCATGCATGATGGCGGTGGAGTTTTTAGTTAACCAGGAGTTCCGACTTGCAGTGTTGGAAACTGATGCGTTGATGGTGCAACGACAACTGACCTCCTATGTTGGAAGCAACACGTCGATACTTGGTCGTTTGTATGATGATTTGGTATCAATCCTGGCTGTAAACACGGATATCTCGGTCACCTATAAGGGAAGGAAGGCCAATATGGCAGCGCATATCCTTGCTGCTCATGCTTGCAGTGAAAATCAAGATTTTTTCTTCTTTTTTTCTACACCTTCTTTTCTGCAAGCTGATATTAGCTTAATGTAATTTCTTTTGTTATCAATAAAGGGCTGACCTCCATTCTTTCAAAAAAAAAATCTTTACACCTTAAGATAAATCGTACAAATTAAGGAGAGATATTCTGGAAAGGGATATGCATTTTCATATCTTAAGGGAAAGGCAAGTTGCTATGATTCTTTTTTTTTTTTTTTTTCCGTACCTTTTGATTAGGAACAATGTTAAAACTAAGTTGCTCTTTTTTCATAGATATGTTTGCAATTTTGATACCTAGTACAAAGGTAATTTCTTAAGAAGAAGGGCAAGCTGCAATGATAGACTAGACTAAATGTTAATTTTTTGAAAGTAGACTAAATGTTAATTGGTTAGCCCTAGAGTGTTTCATCAAAAAATCTCGAAATATTTTAATATAAAATGGCAACCGCTGAATGTCAGTCAAGTTAAGTTGAATTTTGATGGTTCTGGTAAAAATGGATTAGCTACTATAGGCTTTGTAATTTGAAATAATGATGGTAACCTTTTATTTGCGGCTAATAGAATGATAGGCATTGCTAACGTGCTTGTTGCAGAGTGTTAATGCTTGGATCCGTGGGGATCCTAGTTAACTATAAGTAAGAGAGAGAGAGAGATTGACACGAGATGTATAGTGGTTCACCTCTCGCCTTAGCGAGAGACTACGTCCACTTGAAAGCTTATACTAGTGTGTGTCGAGCCTTGCGGCCTAACAAGATTACAAAGTATGTAATGGGATGAATGAATGGATGTGGAGTGAATGGGAGGAGAGTTCCTTTTATAAGTGAAGGAAGCCATCTCCTCTACATTGTTTTCGATGTGGGACAAGTAACAACTATTCTAGTGTGGAAATGCCTAGTTTGTGGAGGCAACTTTGCAAGGGCGGGAAGGTGGCTTCCCGGTGGCGGATTTGCGACTTCCGGATACCGTAGCGTAGCTTGAACATAGGGCTACACGATGCATGTCTCGGTTGGGCCTTGTCATGTCTTGTGGATGTCCCAAAGTGGGTGTTAATTATGCTTGGTGATGTAGAGAACTAGCTTGCTAGTGTAGGTATAAACAAGTCCCCGAAGTCCCCGAGTAAGAGTAGCTTCTTGGTTGGGGAGTTCAAATCATGAAGTCATCAAGCATAAGTAACATCCGAGGGGCGCACGGCCCCTACAAGTCCCCGAGCTCCGCAAGCAAGAAGGGACTCGCTATCCTGTATCACAAAAGACAAAAATTCGTATATGTAGTTACATCGGAGGTGCACATCCATAGACTCGTGGAGCCCGGAGGCTAGACCACATGTAAGAAAACGTGAAAAAGTGTGGTGCTCGGAGGCTAGACCACATGTATGAAGCATTGTGAACCGAGAGCGTAACTAAAGCATGTTGGATAAATGGAGCGAGTTAGGTGTTCGAGCAAGTTAGCTGTAGGCGTTGTATGAGCGTGCGGGGCGTAGCCCAAGCGAGTCGCGGCCATGCTTTGATACCTAAGCGAGTCATAACCGTTTAGCAAGCATTTATCCGAGCATGTTTAATTGAGCTATAAGTGTCACAAGGTTCTAGATGAATGTCACATGAAAGTGAATTTGAAGCATGTATGTGTGTAGCATGAACTTGTAGAAAAGTTGCTAATAACATTGTGTAGGCATGCTTAAGGGTTATAGAGACATGTATAGTCATGGCATCGGCGGTAGCTCAAATTGCAAGAGCGTAAGAGATAAGATAGTGACTTATCTTGTGCCGATTTGGAGCGAGTTGAAGTTGGAGTTGTCCAAGCATGACGCTCGAAAAATGATGATTTTGTCTCCTCGAAAAATAAGAAATAGGTGATTAGTACATGAGTGTAAAATCATTATCATTAATTTGCATATGTAGTTGGGCGGTGGGGGCACATATATACATCATGAAGTTGACTATGTACTTGAGATTATAAATTCCATGAAGGAATATGTAGGAGAAGTAGAGATGGTTATAGACACCATAAGGCAGCAAGTAATTATTAAGCCATGTGCAAATAATGTGTCCAGCGGACATGGTTGCAAATAATTAAACAAATATGTGGCTAGCAAATACTTGAACAAATATGTGGCTAGCAAACATGGCTGCAAGTACTTGAACATATAACGTGGCTAGCGGACATGCACCAAACACGTGTTAAGCACTCAAAGTTATATGACTAACAATTTACAGAAGGCCATGTGTAGCAGTGCAGCAGGCGATGATTTATGTTTATAAATAAATGAGACTAGTGAAAGTCAACGAACTTATCTTTGAGGTGGAGTTTTGCATGATAGCCAAGAGCTGATCGATCCAATGAGAAGACCTCAAGTTCAATTTGATCAGCTGGATATCCGTGCGGATAACTGAGGGCCGATCGAGCTCAGCGGAGGCATGAGTTCGGCGGAGAAAAGTCATCAGCGGAGGAAGAAGTCCGGCGGAACTCGGAGCTCGGCGGAACGGAGGCGCAGTCCGGTGGAGGCGCTGCTCAACGTAGAAGCTCGACGGAGGCTGCCAGGTGGTGTAGTCCGGCGGAGACTCGAAGTTGGGCGGAGCTTCGAAGTTGGGCGGAGTGAGCTGACGTTTGATTCCCAGAGTAACAGTGAGTTGGTCGAAGGGATCTGCAGCGAGTGTGCAGCGGAGACGTGCCGGAGGAGTTCGGCGGAGGCTGCCAGCGAGCCATGCTGTGAGCAGTGCAGCGGAGCGGAGGTTTTGCCACTGATGGCGTTGGGCGGAAGATGCCGGCGGTGTGGGCAGGCTGGCCGGTGCTGTGGAGCGGTGCGCTGCAGCAGTGGGCGGAGTTGTGCCGGAAGAGTTCGGCAGGGGCTGTCAACGAGCGGAGCTGCAGTGGAGGTGGAGCTGTAGAAGGGTGCTCAGCGGCGCTGCAGAAGTCGGGCGGAGGTTGTCCGGCGGAGCTATCCAAAGCTTGACGAGTTTGTCAAGTTCAGTTGACGGTGATGAACCCATCAGGTTGAGTTGGTAGAACTGAAGCTTGGCGGAGAGGATGGCCAGCGGAGAATTGTAGCGGAGAAGCTCGGCGGAATTCGGAGCTCAGCGGAGGTTGAGTTCGGCGGAGCTGCAAAGCAGAGCGGAGGCTCCGAGCTCGAGTCCGGCGAAGATGCAAGTTGGGCGGAGCGGATGAGTTGCAGCTGGCGGAGCTGCAAGTTGGGCGGAAAAAAATTTGAAAACAACGGAGATGGGTGCCCAGAGAAATTTTCTGGGTGTCCAGAGTAGTTTTGCAGCCCTTTTTTTTTTTTTTTTTTTTTTTTTTTTTGGTGGTTGGCGTTGACCTTTTGAGTTGGGCGTTGACCTGCCCTTGACCGGCCATGTTCGGCGTTGACCAAGCATGATGGGTGTTGACCAACCTCCGCCGGGCGTTGACGAGCCTCCGCCGGGCGTTGACCAGCTTCCGCCGGGCGTTGACCAGCCCCGCCGGGCGTTGACCTGCCCTAATTTGATGTTGAATGAGCGTTGATTCGACCAAAGCTCGTGGTAGGTGACGAAGCCTTTGTGTTGGCTTCCCACAGACGGCGCCAAATGTTAATGCTTGGATCCGTGGGGATCCTAGTTAACTATAAGTAAGAGAGAGAGAGAGATTGACACGAGATGTATAGTGGTTCACCTCCCGCCTTAGCGAGAGACTACGTCCACTTGAAAGCTTATACTAGTGTGTGTCGAGCCTTGCGGCCTAACAAGATTACAAAGTATGTAATGGGATGAATGAATGGATGTGGAGTGAATGGGAGGAGAGTTCCTTTTATAAGTGAAGGAAGCCATCTCCTCTACATTGTTTTCGATGTGGGACAAGTAACAACTATTCTAGTGTGGAAATGCCTAGTTTGTGGAGGCAACTTTGCAAGGGCGGGAAGGTGGCTTCCCGGTGGCGGATTTGCGACTTCCGGATACCGTAGCGTAGCTTGAACATAGGGCTACACGATGCATGTCTCGGTTGGGCCTTGTCATGTCTTGTGGATGTCCCAAAGTGGGTGTTAATTATGCTTGGTGATGTAGAGAACTAGCTTGCTAGTGTAGGTATAAACACAGAGGCAACGACTTTAAGAGATGCTCTTCATACCGCTCATCTGCATCAGTATTCCAATAACGTGGTTTAAAGAGATTCTAAATTGTTACTGGATTGCATTCAAGGTAGATGTCAAATCCCATGGATCGAGGATCAAAGTTCTCATGTCCGACATTCAGAAGTTGGCTTCACAGTTTCAATCCATCGTCTTCAGACATATTTACAGAGAAGTAAATTTTGTAGCCGACCGATTAGCTGCACTGGCTCACAGTTCTCAGAATCCTTTTGTTTGGTTTTTTTTGTTTCCCCTTTCTGTGTCCCCAGCGTTCTATTTAGATCAGCTGGGAGGGGGTGTAAGTAGAGGCTTTGTTTTCTAGTTGCTTTCTATTTTTCAGTCATCAAAAAAAAAAAAAAAATGGTTAGCCCACCAAATTTAAAGTTCGCTGTTTTGCAACCTTGGAATCCTGCTAATTTTATATCAAGGTTCTAAAAAACGCTAGGCGCTAGTCGGGCGGTGACCCGGGGACTAGCGCCTAGGGGCCTTGGAGGGGACTAGGTGGTTTTTATTTTTTTAATTTTTAAATTATTTTTATGACCTATAATAATATAAATAAAAATATTTAAAGTCTAAAAATTAATTATAAATATAAAAATAGTCAAAATATAGAATAAATTAGGGTTTAGGGCCGCCTAGTCCCCGCCTAGAACCGCCCAAGCGGCACCGCCTAGTAGCCCAGCGCCTAAGGGCAACGCCTAGGCCAAAATCCGATCGGTTCCTTACCGCCTAGGCCGTTTTTTAATTAGAACATTGTTTTATATAGGAAAATGTTTATTTACTCAAATTTGAGCTATACTAATGACTAACCCCACTTACCCAAACATTTTATTAGATTGCCCACTTATCCAATAAATTACTTATTTTTTGCCCTAATACCCAATTAAGTTTTTTTTTTAATTTCTTTTTGTTTATTTTTGGAATAATTTTGCCCTCTCTCTTTTTGTCTCTTAGAGAAACAGAAGTCATTGGAGACTTCACCGGAATCCGGTAACCGAAGATCAGATTCCGGCGGCCGGTAATATCTTATGAGATTACTCACTTACCCAATAAATTACATATTTTTTGCCGTAATACCCAATTAAGTTTTTCTTTATTGCTTTTTGTTTATTTTTGGGATAATTTTATCCTCTCTTTCTTTGTCTCTTAGAGAAACAGAAGTCATTGGAGACTTCACCGGAATCCGGTAACCGAAGATCGGATTCCGGCGACTAGTACGGTGATCGGTAGTCAGAATGCGGTGACAGAAGATCTGAGTCCTGCAACCGGTGACCGGAGTCCAGCATCCGGATTTATTACCCCTCAATGATAGCTAATAAACTTTATTGCCTCCCAATAAAAATTTATTGGGTTTTTATTGAGAGGTAATAAAAGTCTCCAGTGACCTCTTTGAGGACCTCAGGCAACCTCCGAACCGGTGACCGAAGTCTGGCGTTTGGTTTTAATTCCCCATAATAATACCAATAAACTTTTCTTGCTCCCCAATAAAAATGTATTAGGTTTTGTGGGGGGTAATAAAAATCTTCGGTGACTTATAAAATCTCCGACGACCTCTTTGGGGACCTCCGGCGACCGGTGATTGAAGTCTAGCATTAAGTTTTATTGCTCCCCAATAATATATGATAAACTTTTATTGCCCCCAATAAAACTTTTCTGAGGGGTGATAAAAGTCTCAAGTGACCTATAAGATTTTCGACGACCTCTTTGAGGACCTTCAGTAATCGGTGATCAGAGTCCGGCATCCAGTTTTATTGTCCCCCAATAATATCTGATAAACTTTTATTGCCCCCCAATAAAAATTAATTATTGGGTTTTATTAGGGGGTAATAAAAGTTTCCGGCAACTTCTCCGGTGACCTATAAGATCTCCGACGACCTCTTTGAGAACCTCCGGCCGATGACTAGATTCTGGCGTCCAGAGGCCAGGTGTAGTCTCTAATGACTTTTTAATTATTAGGAGGGCAAACTTGTCTTTTTACGTTTAAATGGATTAAGTGGCACACAAATCTTTTAGTAGAGTAAGTGGACAATTATTATGCCAAATTTGAGCATTTGGTCAAAAGCCCTAGCTTTAATTCTTAGCTAGTTAAACGATGGAACAAATTAAGAAGTATTTGACATTGCATTGAAATCTTCAATCACAAGCTGTACATACCTCCAACAATATGGAGTATTTACTACGTCACCAAGCATAAGTAACACCCACTTTGGGACATCCACAAGACATGGCAAGGCCCAACCGAGACATACATCGTGTAGCCCTATGTTCAGGCTACGCGGCGGTATCCGGAAGTCGCAAATCCGCCACCGGGAAGCCACCTTCCCGCCCTTGCCAACATGCCTCCATAACATAGCTTTCTGCATGTTAAATAGACTAGAATAGTGTGGTTTCTTGTCCCACATCGAAGAACAAGTAAAGGAGATGGCTTCCTTGACTTCTAAAAGGAATGCCTCCTCCCACAACTCAACACATTCATCCATCCCATTACATACTTTGTAATCTTGTTAGGCCGCAAGGCTCGACACACTAGTATAAGCTTTCAAGTGGACGTAGTCTCCCGCTCATGCGGAGGCGAACCACTATACATCTTGTGTCAAATCTCTCTCTCTCTATCTCTCTCTTTTACTTATCGTTAATTAGATCCCTACGGATCAAAGCATTAACATTGGCGCTGTCTGTGGGAAGCCAACACATAGGCTTCGTCACCTACCACGAACTTTGACCCGAAAGTGTCGAGTCAACGCTCATTCAACATCAAATTAGGGCTGGTCAACGCCCGGCGGGGCCGGTCAACGCCCGACGGGGTTGGTCAACGCCCAGCGGAGTCGGTCAACGCCCATCAAGGCTTGATCAACTTTTGGTCAACGCCCAACTCAAAAAAGTCAACGCTGGCAAACAAAAAAAAAAAAAAAAAAAAATTTTTGCCAATTTGCTCTGGACACCCAGAAAAATTCTCTGGGCACCCATCTCCATTTTCAAATCTGCATTCGGTCTCCGCTAGGCGAGCTCGAGCCTCCGCTCCACAAAGCTCCGCCGGACTTGTTCCGCTATACTTTATCAGCGGACATACTCCGCCCAACCCTCCTTCTCAGCATCCCCAGCGCCTTGCTCTGCCCAGTGCTGCAGCGCCGGTGTGCAGTCCCCGCTGCGAGCTCCCTGATTGCAGGTTGCATCTCCGCCGGACTCTAGCAGCGGACTCCGCTCCACTGAACGAGAGCTCTCGCCGGCCATCACCGCTTGGAAACTCTGGGCAACTTCCGCCCAACCTGCAGCTCCAAGGCTCCGCCCAGCTTCGCCGCTGTGAGCTCCTCCGCCCAACTCCGAGGCTCCGCCCAACCTGCAGCTCCGTGGTCTCCGCCAAGCTCCAGGTGAACGCCAGGCTCCGCCGAGCACCACCGCTAGCCAAACACCACAAAAGGCCACCGCCGGCAAAACATCCGCCAGCAACTCACCTCCGCTGGACAATGCTACCGCTGACCAAAATTTCTGCCGCTAGCACACCAAAAAGCGCCAGCAGCACCAGCGGCCTCCATTCGGCCACCCTCCGCTGGAAAATCATTCCGCCACCGCTAGGCCTTATACTCCTCCGCCGCAATCCTTGAAGACACCCTCTTCACTTGCAGTCACAAGCAACTCAAGGCCCAAGCCGACGCTATCACCCCAACGCCAGCAACAATCACGGCAGCGCCAGGCGATATCCGCCAGGAAACTTTGAGTCTTTATGGCAAAGCTAAGTTTCCCTCGATATATACTTCTCTCCTTACTGATGCAAGCACCACGTGCTTCTGCTCTTTGCATAATGCCACCTGCCTGCACTGCTGCACATACAGTTCACATATATAAATATTTATGTATGGGCCGCTTATGCCATCACCTATGGACACGTACAAGTCCTGTTAGGATAGTTGTCAAATGAACAATTATATGTTTAATTCCTTTGTCAGTTACCTCTCACACAGGTGTGGACCATTCACATATGTCACTAAGTATTGTCCACTTCAATTCAAACACATGCATATAATCATATATGCGGACACTTTTCTTTCTTGGTGTATATGTGTGTATATATGCATGACCTACAACATGGTCAAACGCAAAACACATATAATTATTTATGCTCCTGGTCAATTCATTAGTTGCACCATATATAATCCATATATGCCCTCTGCTCATACTTCTTGCAAAGCCATATATTATCTCATAATTAATATAATGATAAGTGCACGAGCTGAGTATGATTCATAGCATGATATACTTGTCCGCTAGGCTTCTCTTGCCTCTCAAATCATATATTTCCTGAGATATATATCAACGCCACATAGTTGAGTTAGTTATTGTGTGAGAACAATGCACCCTTTGCCTATTTGCACATGGTCAGCCAGGGCACTTGTCACGGCTATTTTACTTACACATGCTATTTATGCATAATTTATCTGTGAGTTCCATTTTTGGGCTATTCAATTCAAACGTGCATCTGGTGCTCATCAAAATTCAAGTCTTTACATCTACGCATGTTTACAACATGCATGTGTGTATATGCTAATTAACGCCATGCATATATGTGAAGCAATCATATCACTGTGATCACCACTATGACATTCTCGCATGTCACATTAAATATCTTTGGCATATATATATTTAATCAATTTAATTATATGGAAAGAGTACTAATTGCTTACTGTATTTTATGCTAAGGAAACATAATCACCGATCACCTTTCCGATTAGCGAAATCATCTTCCTTCTACTAACAAGGAACTTCGCCGGAGCAATGGAGCGTCATGCTTGAACAACTCCAACATGATTTGGGTACTTACATTGATTCCAACTCCAACTCGCTCCAAATCGGCATAAGATAAGTAACTATATCTTTTACGCTCTTACAATTAGAGCTACTACCATGCCAATACCATGCTTTTACTACTTCTAAACATGCTTATAGAATATCACACTTGATATATCTTTACATGCTTCCATAAACTTTTAAGCATGCCTACAACATTTCGTAGATTTGGCAACATTTTCTAGGTCTCACATGCTAGATATGCCATGCTTCTTATACCGATCTCAAACGATCTCTAGGCATGTTTACAATAATGCAAAAATGTTATTAGCAACTTTACTACAAGTACATGCTATACACATATGCCATGCTTCTATTTTAATTGCAACTCAATTAGATAAACATGGGACGCTCATACAAAATATTATTACTTGCTCTGTGTTTATCATTTTTTCATTCAACCGCCAAGCGGTAAGGCAACGCCTCATAATGACAATGACCGCTACGCGGCATTGCAGTCAAGTTTCTCCTCCGAGAAATAGCAAAGGGACTAGTTAACACAGCCCACGGCAGCCATTGATCCGGCAGTTAACCCCGACGCTTGGGTACCAAAGATTGGGCTCGCTACCCAACACCCTCTGCTCCGCGCAGCTCCCCTCATCAAACAATTTTCCGACCATCCGGAGGTCTATAGCCAGGAGTGGGGGACTCCTCGTAGGGCCTCGCAGGGGCCCACCCGAAAGGGCAAAAGCGTTCGCTCCAACCAATTCTAGATGGACGACGCACTCGCACTAATTATGCTTGATATACGGCACAAAGCTACGCTTTGGTATCAACCCGCAAGAACACCCTCCTTGACTGGGGACTTCGGGGACTTGTACATACAGCCCAGCATAATTAGCAACGGTCACGCTCATGCCTCAGGGCATCACCTCGAGCTACCCGTTAATGCGCCGCCGAGCTTTTCGCGCTCGTGCCTCAGCCGCACTGCCGCGCTTTCACGCTCTCGCCTCAGCGGCAACCGACGAGATTTCGCACCGCCGAGCTTCCGCTCACGCCTTCCCAGCACCCACGAGCCTCCGCTCACGAGCTTACCGCTCATGCCTTCTCGGCACCCTTGAGCTTCCGCTCACGCCTTCCCGGCACCACGAGCCTCCGCTCACGAGCTTACCGCTCATGCCTTCTCGACACCCTTGAGCTTCCGCTCACGCCTTCCAGGCACCACGAGCCTCCGCTCACGAGCTTACCGCTCATGCCTTCTCGGCACCCTTGAGCTTCCGCTCACGCCTTCCTGGCACCACGAGCCTCCGCTCACGAGCTTACCGCTCATGCCTTCTCGTCACCCTTGAGCTTCCGCTCACGCCTTCCCGGCACCACGAGCTTCCGCTCACGAGCTTACCGCTCATGCCTTCTCGGCACCCTTGAGCTTCCGCTCACGCCTTCCCGGCACCACGAGCCTCCGCTCACGAGCTTACCGCTCATGCCTTCCCGGCACCCCGAGCTTCCGCTCATGCCTTCCCGGCAACCCTTGAGCTTCCCGCTCATGCCTTCCCTGCAACCCACGAGCTTCCCGCTCATGCCTTCCCGGCACCCCGAGCTTCCGCTCATGCCTTCCCGGCAACCCTTGAGCTTCCGCTCATGCCTTTCCGGCAACCCTTGAGCTTCCCGCTCATGCCTTCCCGGCAACCCACGAGCTCCCCGCTCATGCCTTCCCGGCAACCCACAAGCTCCCCGCTCATGCCTTCCCGGCAACCCCGAGTTTCCCGCTCACGAGCTCCCCGCTCATGCCTTCCCGGCAACCCCGAGTTTCCCGCTCACGAGCTTTCCGCTCATGCCTTCCCGGCAATCCTCGAGCTTTACGCTCACGTCTACTCGACACACCACACGTTAATGGAACATTGAATTTTTCTACCATTTGTCGTTTACCGACCGCGACAAATCAAATTCTTTTCGCGTTCCATTAATACGAGCGAAAACCAAAGACACAACCGTACGTGCGGTCATCGTTCATGAGTCACAAGCGCTTACCTTCGCACCGCTCATGCAACTTACATTTATCATATGCAATCCATACGCTCACACGACCATACGCGTTCTCGAGTTTGTACGCCATAATCGATCGTACTCGGCACCATTCGCGTATATGCATCAACATGTATCACGCACCTCATACGTTTACATATGCCAACGCATATCCATACAACTCACATTTGTTGCCCAATGCAACAAGCATTCTACATATGCGTGTTTTTTGTCTCATTGTGCAGGATTAAGCGAGTCCCTTCTTGCTTGCGGAGCTCGGGGACTTGTAGGGGCTCCGTGCCGCCCGGTTACTTATGTTTGATGACTTCGTGGTTATAACTCCCCAACCAAGAAGCTACTCTTACTCGGGGACTTCGGGGACTTGTACATACCTCCAACAATATGGAGTATTTACTACGTCACCAAGCATAAGTAACACCCACTTTGGGACATCCACAAGACATGGCAAGGCCCAACCGAGACATACATCGTGTAGCCCTATGTTCAGGCTACGCGGCGGTATCCGGAAGTCGCAAATCCGCCACCGGGAAGCCACCTTCCCGCCCTTGCCAATATGCCTCCATAACATAGCTTTCTGCATGTTAAATAGACTAGAATAGTGTGGTTTCTTGTCCCACATCGAAGAACAAGTAAATGAGATGGCTTCCTTGACTTATAAAAGGAATGCCTCCTCCCACAACTCAACACATTCATCCATCCCATTACATACTTTGTAATCTTGTTAGGCCGCAAGGCTCGACACACTAGTATAAGCTTTCAAGTGGACGTAGTCTCCCGCTCATGCGGAGGCGAACCACTATACATCTTGTGTCAAATCTCTCTCTCTCTATCTCTCTCTCTTTTACTTATCGTTAATTAGATCCCTACGGATCAAAGCATTAACACAAGCCATGGTAAATAATCGAGATCACACAAGTCCCTAAGAAGTTGCCAGGAACGATCTCGTTCAGTGGTACATGCATATCCATAGAACCCCGTTAGCCTCCAAAGGGACTCTCCCGGACCACCACCGATCTGCAAATCAATGTGATGCTGCGAACTGGTCCTTACATCCACCGTAATTTCGTCATTCCAGAACATAGCTAACCCTCCAGATTGACTAGTACTCAAAACCTCCTTATACTGCTGAAACCCTAAGGCACGATGCAGATTTTGGAAATCCTCAATACGTGAGATTTTTGTCTCACAAAGAAACACGATTTGGGCCCTATTCTTAGATATAAGATCCTTCAAGGCCCTCGTAGTTGTATCATTGCAGATGCCTCTGCAATTCCAGCTAAGCACGTCCATACTCATGGTCGTAAGATCGTCGTCTTCTAGAACCCTAGAATACGAAACCCTAGGCTAGAGAGCGCTAGGTCAGGTTTTTCCTTTTAGTACGACTTACTTTTAAGGTGTAAAGATAGATATGCACAATATAGAATATTACCTCTTTAGATATATAGATCAAAACCTTCTTACGAATACCGATCTGAAATATATATTTGATTGTATAATGAAGTTGAACAACATGACAATTCTATAATGAAGGTGTAAAAACAAGAAGAGAGTGATGATAATAAAGAAGAAGAAAAGAGACAAGATATATATAGGGTGTAGAAAAATGATGGTAAGTGTTAATGCTTGGATCCTTTGGGATCTAATTAACGATAAGTAAAGAGAGAGAGATAGAGAAGAGACACAAGAAGTATAGTGGTTCGTTTCCCGCCTTAGCAGGAAACTACGTCCACTTGAATGCTTAACTATGTGTGTTTGGGCCTTGCGGCCCAAGTGGATTACAAAGTGTGTAATGGAATGGATGTTTAAATGGGAGGAGGCATTCCTTTTATAGGTGAAGGAGTGCTCTTCCTTTACATTTTCTTAGATGTGGGACAAGAACCCACTATTATAGTCTAGAAATGTCTATTATGGAGGCAACTTGGCAATGCAGGAAAGGTGGCTTCCCGGCGGCGGATTTGCGACTTCCGGATACTGTAGCGTAGCTTGAACATAGGGCTACAAGATGCAAGTAGCGGTTGGGCCTCACCATGGCTTGTGGGTGTCCCAAGAGGGTGTTACTTATGCTTGGTGAGATAGCAAACTAGTCATGCTAGTAGAGGTATCTACAAGTCCCCGAAGTCCCAAGTAAGAGGAGCTTCTTGGTTGGGGAGTTATAAACATGAAGTTACCAAGCATAAGTAAGCGGGGGGCACGGAGCCCCTACAAGTCCCCGAACTCGGTAAGCAAGAAGGGACCCGTTTAATCCTGCACAATAAAGACAAAAAATAGGCATATGTAGAATGCTTGTTGTATTGGGCAACAAATGTGAGTTGCATTGATATGCGTTGGCATATACGAATGTATGAGGTGCGTGATACATGGTCGTGTGAGCATATGGATTGCATATGAAAAATGTCTGACGCGCGCAAGGAGACGAACGAGGTCGAGTTTGACGGGGTTACGCTCGTGAGATGTAAGTTGCATGAGTGCCGCGAAGGTATGCATTTCTAACTCATGAACGATGACCGCGCGTACGATTGTGTCTGTTTGGTTTTCACTCGTATTAATGGAACGCGAAAAGAATTTGATTTGTCGCGGTCGGTAAACGACAAATGGTAGAAAAATTCAATGTTCCATTAACGTGTGGTGTGTGTCGAGTAGACATGAGCGTAAAGCTCGAGGATTGCCGGGAAGGCATGAGCGGAAAGCTCATAAGCGGGAAACTCGGGGTTGCCGGGAAGGCATGAGCGGGAAGCTC